>NC_133663.1:209654276-209915366 GCF_037893015.1 Macrotis lagotis
TCTTTTTTTATATTTTTATTTATTTTTTTTACATTTTTATCCATTTTACATGGATATTTCTAAGTTCCAAAATTTCCCTCAACCCTTCCTTCCCACCACCCCCTCCCCTCAGTAGGGAACAGTCAGGTTAGCATTTTACATACATATTTTGTTAAACATATTCACAAATTAGTCATTTTTAGCATGAGGAATTAGGATAAAAGGAAAGAGATACATAAGATAATTTTTATAAAGTGTTCATGAGGTTTGATGGGGGTGGGTTTTTTTTCTGTGTTTTTTGTTTTGTTTTGTTTTTCTTCCACTACTTGGGGATAATACAGTACATAACCAGTCTAATAGAGTTGTCTTAGCTCTCTGGACTGTCTAAGAGGAATTGCTTCCATCAAGGTTGCTCATCTCATGTTCATCAATATTTACTCAATAGTTTATAAAACATAATATCATAAAATCATAAGATTAGAAAGGATCTTGTTGTACTATAAGTTTAAAAGGACTCATGTACCAGATTCCTCTTTCAGGTTCTTAACTGTCATCACTCTCTTGCTAGTGTTCCATTTTGTTTCAGTGTCAAATATAAAATATCAGAACATTGGTCTAAGTCAAGTCCAGAACTTTTTGCTTCTTCTATAAGTAGATATCAGATATAGCACAGGGAATTTATTATAGAGAAACTTAACACTGGAAAGGGACTGGTGAATGGTGAATTTATCTTCACAATTTATAGTACTTCTTATAGTTAATCGAAGTCCTCTACAATAGCTAAAAGAAGTTCAGACTGTATTCCTTGGCTTAATTTAGTGTTCCCTGACTTAACATTCTTCTATTTTGCAATTAAATTAATTTTGGCCTAACAATTAACATCACTGAAATAGAGATTCTCCACTATCCATATGCACTATTCTGTTATAGCAAATGGAAGAATGTTGGATCTTGTGGATAAGTTCTCATATTTTGGCATGTTTTCCAGGCACATGGATGATGAGGTTGGCACACACATGGCTGAAAGTTTAGGAAGGAAGAGATTATTATTCAATTACCTCCCAAACTGAAGGTCTACAAATATGTTGTGCTAATCTCATTGTTGCATGTCTGTTAAATCTAGACAGTGTACCAGCAACACGTCAGGGATCTGAATTACTTCCATTTGAATTTTCTCAGGAAAAGTCTAAGTATTACCTAACAAGATAAGGTACCTGGCACTGAACTGTTAAACTGTCAGAGATCTTAAGCATTCAAACTCTGTTGCAGAGAGCATAGTTCTGATGGGCTGGAATATTGTTTGAATGCCAACCTTATGTTATCCTAAAAGGTTATTTATGAACAACTCACATGGAGGTCAGAAGTGCTACACTGCCATTTTCAAAGTCTCTTCGAAGAAACTTGGAGTCAATTATGAGCCATAGGAGAACTGACAGAGGCACAGCATGTCAAGCCCTTATCAAAGATACTATGCTCTATGTGAAAAACAGAATTGTAGCTCAAAAGAATTGTGAGATGTGCAAATAAATAACCATCTTCACTCTAAATGCTCAAATGGACTGTTTGACTAACCTGCAGAACAGTCTTTTGAACTCATATTGGTTTAATCAGCCATAGTCAGACACACTACCTTGATCCCATAAGCAATGTCATCTTGATCCTCTATGAAAACAAAGGAAAACAACCAATTAAATTTGTTCCAGTTAATGTGACTTGGACTTAGTTGACTAAAGTTACAATTTTGATCCTTCCATAATCTGTTTCTCTAGTCTTCAATATGATGTTAGAAACAAGGGTCTAGGCAAGGAAATTCTTATCCTTATCATCTCCCCAGTTCTAAAGATAGATCTTGTTCTCTTACAATAACTTTCACCCTCAATCCACTGACCATGGCTTGGGAAAACTTTCCAGATTTCCTGACTCACAGCAAAATTAATTTGTACCTTGTGACCTTCAGAAATACATTTTGGAAATCTTTATGATCTTGACTCTTTGTAAGTCCCTTGGTTATAGTTTTTAGTCTGTTCTGTTAATTACCTTTAGGCAAACTCTTGAAGCTTGAACTTTTTCCTCTACTTCTGTCTACTTCTGAGGTGATATTCTGGACATTTGGACATTTTAGTAAATTCTCTCTCTCTCTCTCTCTCTCTCTCTCTCTCTCTCTCTCTCTCTCTCCATTCTCTCTCTTCTCTGCTTTGTCACTACTAGAATCATTTCTAGAATTCCTGGAGCTCATTTCATGACATAAATTCCCTCAAGGAGATAGTCTTATTTCTATTAATTTGATAAAACCCAAATAACTGCTAATCATTGCTATGAAGAAAAGATACCTTTCTTGGACAAAATTCTGCAAAAGAAAAAGCAAACTAGGCTACTAATAGAGGGAAACTCACCTTTTATTCAATATTATACAAAAAAATCATTGTTAGAAAAAGTCTAGGTAGATCTTTGAGTTCTGGACATATTTATGACTATAAACTGTCTAGTTATTCGCCTTCTCAAAAATGAGATTATGGTATGTAGTTAATTTTATTCAACCCAGATATACTACACTAAGGGAAAGAAAAACTCAGATAAATAAACCACAGGACTTGTTTCTAGCCTGAGCCCCTTTTCTGCAATGATCACCATTGGCAGGGATAAATCATTGTAGCTAGGAGACCCACACTCCCCATCATTATCAGTGGCAACTACTGATTATCTGTCACCAATAAGCAGATAGGCACATGAGCTCTGGAAATGTTAACACCTCTTTCCCACTTATCAGTGATCTGCTTCCAGCCATCATCTGGGTAAGACACCATTTTCTGGTGACTGATGAAGACCATTCAGGACTCTCTATGTTTCCAGCTCAGGGTCTATAACCATCATCCTTGGAAACAACCTCTGTGGAAATAAAGCTTGATACATGAAGATGCTATAGTAATGCCTATTGAAGACTTAGGAAAAACAAATAGCATTCTTGCCCTCAAAATCCTTCTATTTTAAAATTGGTTCAGTATCAAAAACTGATATGATTTTATTAGTAGACAGGTTGTTAAAGAGGCATTAGTTTTGCCATTGGACACTGAGGACCATAGAACTTTCCCTCTGACTTGAAACTGAAATGTTCCATATATACAGTCTCCCAAATTAGAATGTAAACTCCTTGAGAACAACTGGTTTTTGTTTTGTTTTGTTTTGGTTTTTACAGATTTTCCATTTGTATTCTCAGCACTTAATAGTGTTTGGCACATAGTAAGCCCTTTCATTCATGTGCTTAGAATAGAAATAGACTACATATATTATATCCAAGCCTGATTTCTTATGGAGCTTTCCTCTCAGACCTTCAGTCAAACTCCCTGAAAACCCAAAGACTTTGGTTTGTCAGAAACTGCCTGGTAGGTTATGGGAATAATGCCAATGGATCACTAGTCCATATCCTTTAAGGTCAGAACTACGATAGTAGCCTAAAGTCTTTGAACCTCCAACTTCCATTTTTCTTAATGAAAATATTCTTGGCAAATGCTTTCATTCTGGTCCATCTTCTGTGAGTCCAAGTATTTCACTGCTAGTGGAACAATTTGGATGGCCCCCAGCTTTCCCTCTTAATCATGGCCCTAGTTCCAAAATCCAACATAATAGATCTGGGGTTGTATTCCTTTATTCCTAACAGGGCTATCAAGGCAACTTAGGCCTGCTTAGAACACTAATTTTTTTTCAAAGTCAATGCTTTGGCTTTCAGGACATTCAACATTAAGGGGATTTGAGTGGAAATGAGTAACTAGAGTGTCAGTGAAAAGAGAAAGAGGGTCCGGTGCTGCCAGATGTAGGAAGTAACCTGTGAAGTCTCCAGCATCAATCTTACTTTGCTAAACTACATATCTAAAATGTGGGATCCACACCACTCAAGAACTCCTTTAGAGTAACTATCAGGAAGAAGGATGTTCGAGCTACTCAAAAAGTCTATTTGGTACCCATTAGCTGGTGTAAGATGCAGTGCAAAGACATACACAAAAGAATTCTACAAAGTAGCACGAGGACAGCCTCTGTTCCTGTAGACATATGTAGCTACATTCCTGCATCAAGGGAGCATGTCTTCAGTTATTGAAGTTTTTGACATCATGGAAGATAAAGATGCAGATCAATCTCCCATAATAGATCCCATAGATTCCAGAACATCCCTGATATTCCTTTGATCAATGTGGACCAGGAAGAACCAATTGGGAACTGTTCTAATTTCTGTAAACCTCTGGACATATAAATATCCTCCTCTGAAGATATGGTAATGCATATATAAAAAAACTAAATTTCTAAGGAAAAAATGGTCTATTTCTATTCCTCTATCTTCACCAAATCCAGACTTTGATATCTGTTTCTTGAATATTTGCTATTTTTATTCTTTTTCATTATCCATTTTCTGAAGTTGAATTTCTAATTACTGTTATTATGATTATTGTTGATGCTGCTGCTGCTATTGTTAATAACAATGTCATCATCATCATAATTCTTCCACAAATCTACTCTTCCATATTTCTCTTGATTCTTATATTTACATTTCAGAGTTTAACTCTGAATTACCTTGGATAATGTTCTTTTCATCAGAAATTTTGACAGTTTTCTATTCTATGAAAGGGAGGGGCATTTTGCTGAAGTATTTTATCTTTGTCCTGGAAGCTCTGGATTTTGGCTAGAAAATTCCTGGATATTTTTAATTTAAGATTCTCTTCAGAAGGTGCCTGGTGGAGTTTTTGTAGTTTGATTTTTCCCTCTGATTCTAATACACCAGGGAAATTTTCTTTCATAATTTCTAGAAATATAGCCTCTAGTTATTATTTTGTTTGAGAATTATTTTTAGGGAATCTTATGATTCACTCTCACATTTCTCCCAGAATTATTTCCCATATCAGTTTTTTTAATTGTATGTATATTACATGTTTTTTCTCTCTTTTATTTTTATTTTGCTTTTTGCTATCATTTTGTGTGTCTGTGTTTGTGTGTGTGTGTGTGTGTGTGCGTGTGCGTGTGTGTGTGTGCGTGTGTGTGTGTGTATTTTCTAATTGCCCTATTCTATTTTCCAGATATTCATCCTTTCTTTTGTTCTAAGTGATTTTCTCATTTTTTGTTTTGTTTTTTACTCTAAATGTCTAATTTCATCTCTTGCTTTATTTCTGTCAGGAACTATTATTTTCTGTGTAATTAAGTCATTTTGGGGAGTGTGTAGGAGGTGGGTCTTTCTTACACTATTGTGAAGTAATTCTTCTGAATTTACCTCTTGACCTTTCACTATTCCTACTATTTTTATCAATGTGGTTTGTGCTTTATTTTGTTTACTCATACTTTTATTCTCATTTCTTTGATTGGATGCTTTGTCTAAGGTCCAGATTTCATCATTTACTGTACTTTTAGATGGGTTGTACTATATAGTCCACATTTTATCTCTCTTCTCTGCAATCTGGATGTTGTTTTAGTTGATAGAGTGACTGACTCTAAAACTGTCTTCAATCTCAATCTTTTTCTTTTTTTAAACGTGTAGTGGTCCACTGTAAGTTCCAGTCTCAACTTCTGTCTTATTCCTGTGCACATCATTAACAAGAAGTGGTTCTGTTTCCTGTTACAGTTCTGAAAGGATTCTGTTGGATATTGGTTTCTAATATTGTACAAGGAAACCTGAAGCAGATGATCAAGTACTATTTTCTCAGTCTAGCTACTGCTGTCACTCCCGAGGCTCTGAAGATTATACATAATCATTTAGAAAGCTTATTGGCTTCAACTTTATTTACCCAAATTCATTTCAAATTGACTTTTCTGGTATGTCCCCTCTCCCAGAAATCATAGGCTCATACACACACAAGTAACCCCTCTACCAGGGCCTTTGGATCTTTTTATCTGAATGAGTGCTGGCTTTCCGGATACAAAATCCTCTCAAAAACTCTTACTCTGACTATATATATTTTGTATGGTTCTGGGTCAGATGAAAGTAACTTATATCAGTTTTGCTAACATTTTCTTTATCATTACTCATTGTGGCTTTCTTTTCAGATTATTTATTGTCGCTAATTCAAATTTTCAGTTAATATTTGTGGGTTCTGTGTCATAGATCTAGTATTCTTTACAACCTTTAATAGTTCCATATTAACTATAAGTCATCTTTCTTCTCCATTGACATTTGAAATTCTTGTGTTTGGTGTCTGACATCCTACCTATTTCTTACAAGACCTTTTGGGTGATGAAAAGATATGGATAAAATCTTTCACATTTTCTTTGCCCTCACTGACTGAAAGTTTAGCAGAAATCAACACTTGGTTTTGTATTTACCTTATTTCTTAGAGGCAGATAAGTGGCACCATATATAAAGGACTAGATTAAGAGGCAGGAAGACAAATTCTAATATGACCTCAGATACTTAGCATTGTGGCCCTGGACAAGTCATTTAATCCCTGTTAAAAAGTTTCATTTGTAATATGAGGGTAATAATAGTATCTATTTCCCAGGGAGATGGTGTGGGTGTGTGAATAAGAATTGCAAAACACTTGGTATAGTGCCTGTACATATTGTAATATAAATTCTAGATGTTAATTTATATTACAATATGTACAGGCACTATACCAAGTGTTTATTTTTTAAAGTTTTATTTAAGGCAATGGGGTTAAGTGACTTGCCCAAGGTCACATAGATAGGCAATTATTAAGTGTCTCAGTTCAAATTTGAACTTAGGACCTGCTGACTTCAGGGCCTGTGCTCACTGCATCATCTAGCTGCACTATTATCATGTTTTTGCTCTTATTGTGAAAAGAGAGAACATTAAAAAAAGTTTGATCTAGAAGAAAGATGCAAGTTTCCTAAACTGTGTGGCTTATTCTAGGCTTGCACTGACAGTATGCATAGTATGAAATGTGCCATGCAATTAAAATGTAGAGAGAAATATAATTATTTTAAAATCATAACTATAGTTTAAAAAGACATTCCCTACCCAGTTCTAATGGCCTAAACTTCTTAAATAGATTAAAATAAATACATGGAATAAAATTTTATTCTATAGAACCATGACTATTCAAATCTAATTGCACCAAAAGTATAGGAGTAGGAAGATCTGGATTCTGACACCAGAGTTTTATGTTTATTTATATCTGGATTCTGACACCAGAGAATCATTCAAACTCACTATGCTGGAGGCTATTGCTTAGGCCTGATCTACTAAGTCATAAACTGTAATCTTTTTTAGGTAGAGACTTTTTTCAGTTAGGTATCCACTAAGCTGGTAGAATCACAATTTTTACAAGTATTTACATTCTCAATATTAACAAAGCTTTCTCTTACATATATTATATACCACTCTTTTAACTTCAGATTTAATGTCTGTATCACTCATTTCACATTTACCTTATGCCTCCTTCTAACATCAATTGTTTTATATCTTGTATTTTGTCCCTTAAGCTGTTAATTCTTTGAGGATGAGATAGAAATACTTTTATTTTTCTTTGTCTGTTTTAGAATGTTCTGCACAGTGCTTAACTAATAGTAAGGTCCTTGGTAAATGCTTGTTGAATTCATTTGCATGACTTCTTTTTTATCCCCTAGTGCCCATCATAATTCTTGTCATAAAATAACAGCAATGAATGTTTACTGTGGTTAATGATAAAACAACATAGAAATTTAAATGCTAGGTCCAAAGCCATGACCCACCTAGCCGAATATTTTGTTTGTATCAAAGGCACCAAGGAAAATGTAACAGAAGGAAATAATTACTTTCTTCATCTTTTATTATTTCAGAGGGTGTTTTAGTTTTTTAACTTGTATTCTTTTTGATGTTCTTACATATATTTGATTGAAGAACAATAGAGATTGGAATCTTCAAGGAACAATTTACAATCTACTATGACTCCATGAACTTCCTCTTGAATTTTAACTGATAGCTTAGAGCCCTTTAATTTATTTGTATAGTTGGTTTATACTAAAAATAAAATTCCATCTTTGATCTTTACTAGAGACCATGTCTTTCATTTCATTCCCTCTATGGTTAGCAATAATGTTACAGCTAAAGAGCAGAAAATTAAAATAATAATAATATTTTTAAAGACTTCAATCTTGGGTCTTTAAGACAAATAAAAGGCTCTGAGTGTGTGTGTATGTGTGCATGTATGTGCAAGTACATGTTCATATTAACCCATCTTGAAATATGGAAAGAGGAAACATGAAGATTTACATAGTCTTACAACCAGAAAAATATAAGAAATATGTATCCTACCCAAAGACTGCTAAATCAGTCCATCTGTTGAAATTAGCTGTTACTTTATAAACGACTCTGAGAGTAATATATTGTTTCTGCATTATTGAGATGACAAAATTTGGTATAATTGAGGGGATAGGATAAGTCATTTGTGGGACTTAGCTAGACAAGGTTTAAAAATTAAGACATTCATCCACTTTGTGCTACTGTACTCTAGAGTCATTGACCCTCATCTAATATAAACAACTCACCACAAATAGATTAGTGAAAGGAAAATATATGCTTTTATTAAAAGGAAATATTTTTTAAAAAACAGTTTCTACTGTAATATTTCACATTATGGTCTAGGAGACTCCTTAGTTCCCTCCAGTTTCAAGAGTAGTCCTCCTTTTTTTCCTCAAGGCCAATAAGAATAATTTGCATTTCAAGTAAAGCATCCTTGTCTCCAAAACTAGGACCTTTCTCCATCAATAATTCCAGTTCTCTCTTTCAGTATATGTCTCCTATCCACTTATCTAACAGGAAAGTCAGACTTCTAAGGCATCTGTCTCCCTACCCAACTGCTGACCATTCACCCTCTAACCTGATCTTCAGATATCACATCCTCCTTCCCTAGGGGACTTTTGTAATTTACCTTGAAACTAAACTGTTGATTGGTGAATGATTGAATACAAACATCCCCACTTCACTATCTCTAAGAACTATGCTATCTACCAGATACATGGAACCATTGGGCATCTTAAAATAATCTTGTAAACTTCTTTGTACTCCCTCACTCCCATTGCAATTTTTTTGCCTCTTGTTCTGGGAATAGGAATCAAGTCCATTCTACCATTAGGATGAGAAGGGTATAACAATTGGATGCCCTGCAGTTCTACTCAGTTAACTCTCTATAACTCCCTAGACAGATGTTCCACCCTGAGTGCCATTCCCTCCTACTAGAATGGAAATTCCCTGAGGAAAAATATTCTCTCATTTTTGTTTCTATGTCTCCGATGCCTGACATATATTAAGTGCTTAAGGAATACTTTCATTCTCTTTCTCTTCATTTCTATTTATCTTTCCAGTCTCACCATATCACTCTCTCCTACATTCTATAATCCAGCTAAAATGGGCTTCTCTTTGTTCTTCCCATGTGATGTGATATTCTGTCTTCTCTCTCCCTCTGTGCCTGGAATGCACTCTCTTCTTATTTGCACTTCATAGAATGCAGCTCAAACAGCATCTTCTACAAGGATCCTTTACTAGTTTCCCCAATTGTTAATACCCTCCCTCTTGCTATCCTGTATTTAATTACTTTGCATGTATTTGTATGTATTCCCTTTATATTTATTTAATATAATTATTTTATAATGTCTTGTGTTAACTATTAGAATATATTCTCTTTGCTTACTTCTCTTTGTATTTGTATCTCAAATGTCTAAATCATAGTAGGTGCTTATTATTTTCCTAATGGTTATTCTACTATAAACCTACAAATATGTCCATGTATTTAGCACACATTTCTAGAAAAAAAAAAGATGAGAAAAGAAAAGAAAAACTCACTCAATGAAGGCTTTTAGACGCTACCACTTATTGAATTAATAACTTACCTTTTATTTTTGAAACTTTTCTTCATTGTCAAACTTATAAAATAGAGTATGCTTGCTGTTTACTCCTTCTCAAAATACATCCACTCAAAATTCCTATTCCTATATAATAATTCCATTATAGTCATCTGTTTTCACTTTTCTGTAGTAATTACTAGTCTCTCCTCTTCTCCTTTGGATTAACAATATAACTTTAAAGCTGAAAATTCTTTGCATTCATTGAATTTAACACCTTTATTATACAAATATGGAAACTGAAACACAGAGGGTTAAATGATACTGCTATTTTCTGTTTATTCTATATATTTTCCTTATCTGTGTGATCACTTTTTTTGGTAGTTATGAATAGTGCCTCTTTTATATCTCACTCCCTAAGTGTGAGTGTCCACTAAGGCTTTGCTTTCAGTTCACTTTGCTTTCTGTGAAATAACAACAATGATGATTTCATCTTCTATAATTTTATTTATTTTTATTTAAGACCATGGGATTAAGTGACTTGCCCAGGGTCACACAGCTAGGTAATTATTAGGTATCTGAGGCTGGATTTGAATTCAGGTCCTCCTGACTCCAGGGCCAGTGATATATCTACAAAGCCACCTAGCTGCCCCACCTTCTATAATTTTTAATGACAGTATATTTAGCTCCAATATTTCCCATGAACTAAAAGCCTGTATTTTCAAGCCACATATAAGATATTTGTACTTGTAAGTGTTCTCTGAGCCTGAAGTTCAAAATATCTAAAATTGACCTAATCATCTTCCGCTCCAGACTTGTATGCTTCTCACAATCAATTTCCCTGTTCAAATTAAATTCTTTCTATAGATCATCTGTCTGTCTATCTATCTTTCTATCTTTTTGTCTGTGTCTCTATCTATCTATATGTCTATCTATCAATTATTATGTTTTTATTCATGTGGGAACTGTGTAAGGAAAATTCCTTGCTAATACAAGTGGGCAAATGTTCTTCATTATCTCATTTGACAAGTCATGTATTCAAAATGTTGCAGGTATAACTCACTATAAAATGAGATAATGTATATAATGCACTTTGTAAGTTCAAAAGCTTAATATAGAAAAATAGTATTTTACTTGTAAATGCATTTTATAACATGTGGTGTAGTAATTCAACTTTACTGGCACCAATTTCCTGTTTTAATAATATTTTGAATCGGCAGTCATGGGTGGCACTTAGAGTTTTTTCCCCCACTGGCATTTGGTATAGTTGAATTGCCTAGATACAAGCTCAAATAGGCAATATTTATTCCATGTGCCATTTTTGTACCTAATCCTTGATCCCCAAGTGCCTGGTATTATCGTGCTGATGGTTGGCTACCCAACTGGGGCACTCCAATAAAATCTACCATTTTAAAACTCCTTTATAACTATAAAAAATTCCTCTAAACCTGCTAACAAAATTTCTATTCTTGATACATGCAAATTAATTCTTTTAAAAACTAGATTTCCTAGTATATACTGAACCAATGTATAGAACCAATGTTCATTAAATACCTCTATATCCAAGGAATTGTATTTGGTGTAGTGGACAAAATGAACAAGACATGTTCATTGTTCTCAAAGTAGAACATAATGAAAGACAGGAAAATGTTTTAGAAGATAACTTCCAAGGAAAAGAGTAGGTAGAATATGACTTGCACTTTGAGTGATTTCAGCAAAAAGTACTGAGAAAAGTTATGTGGTATGGGTAACTGAAAAATCTTTTAGGAATGAAGAACTATGTGAACAACTATATGAAGACAAGATTGTTCAGGACAAAACTATCATATGACTGATATGCAAAAATGGGAATATGAGGGATTAGTGAGTTAAAAACTGGAAATATAGATATTGTAGAGGACCATAAATTTAAAGATTAAAAGATTTGAACAAAAGATTAAAAATTTTGAACTTTAAGTTGACAAAATGGAAACATTATATATATTTAAACTGACTGTGGCATATAGGCTAAATAATAATATAGACACGATTATAAACTGAGAGATAGATAAAGAGAATTTACCAGTGGGAATGAGAAAGAAATAAATGTTTGAGAATGAGATAAATATAACAGTTTGTTGTGAATACTTGGCCATGAACAAGAGGAAGAGAGGAAAAGAAGGAAGCCAAATGTGGTTTAGAAATTTTTAACATTGCTCACTATTATAAAATTGTTGATATAATATAAAATGTTGTAAATATAGTAAAATTATGAAAAAGTAAGATTTGGAGGAAAATTTATTGTTCAAGTTTGAGTATGAGGAAATGAAATATCTTTTTGCTCTCATGCTCTCCTTTAATAATGATAGAGAGAATTCAGAGTAACTAAAACCTAGCTTAGCTTCATCCTCTATTATATGTGTGGCCTACTTGAGGTATGAGATCATTCTTCTCTATGAAATCCAACCCCACTCTTCCTCGAAATGAATCTGAACACTAGCTCTAGAACAAATAGATACCATTCACTATATCCTCTGTACCTGACCCTCCACTGCCATTATATAACCTTTTTTCTTCTGCATATTTATAAATACCCTGAATACAAATCCCCCAAGTTGGGAAGTCCTGAACTCTTCCCCCCCCCATCCTTTTTTAATATTGTAACAGTTGTCTCATTTCCCTCTAATTGTCTCATTTCTCCTCACAATCAATCAAAAAATCTGTTAAGTGCTCATTATGTGTCTGGCACTGTTTACCAGAGATACACAGAGTCAAAAGACAATCTTTGCAATCAAGGAGTTTACAATCTAAGAGGGGAAACAATATATGTACAAAGTAAATTATATAAAGAATTAGGAAATAATAACAAAGGGGAGGTACTAGAATTAAGAGAAGCTGGGAGAATATTGCAGACATAGGAATCAGTCTGGGAAATTGCTGTTTGTGGAATAATCAGGAGGCCAATGTCACTGGAATAAAGAATACATTGGGGGGTTAATGTATAAAAAATCTGGAAATGTAGGACAGGGCTAGGTTGTAAAGGGCTTTGAAGGACAAAAATAATTTTATACTTTATTTTGGAGGTGATAAGGAGTCACTGGACTTTACTGAAAGGGGGGATGATGTATTGCATCTGCACTTAAGAAAAAGGCACTGTGGTTAATAAGTAGAAGATATATCAGTGTGGGTGATATTTAAGTAAAGAAACTAGCAGGTTATTGCAGTAATCTAGGCATGGTTGAGATGATGAGAACTAGCATTAGAGATAAGTGAGAAATTTACAAAGGTGAAATCTATGGGCTAAAGATTGAAATAATAGATGGATGTAGAGGATGACTCCTAGGTTGTGAACCTGAGGAACTAAAAGGATATTTCCCTTTACAATAATATAAAAGACAGGAATTTCTGGAGCATGGGTAGAAAGACAAATGAATTCTATTTTGGACATGTTTAATTTAACATGTCTACTGGATATCTTAAAGTCAGGTGAAGTTGCAAGATTGAAGGTCATTAAAGGATAAGACATGTGGATATGAGAATCATTAGCATGAAAAATATTAGCTAAATCTGTAGTATTTATCATCAAGTAATCATCATGTGGTCATCAAATGAATTTGTGTTAAACAAAGAGAAGGAGGCCCCAGAAAGAAGCCTAAAGGAATCTATGCTTAGAGGACTTAATCTAGAAGAAGATTCAGCAAAAGAAACTGAGGAGAGAACAAAATCAGGATAGAGTGATTTCCCCAAAAACCTAAAGATGAAAGATAATCAAGGAGAGGAGAATGATCTGCAGTATCAAAGACTGTAGAGAGATTGAGGAGACTGAGAACTGAGGAGAACTTGAATTTGGAAACTAAGTGGAAAAGTCAGTTTTGGTGGAATGATAAAAAGTCAGACTGAAAAGAACTATAAGAGTAAGAGGAAAGTGTAGGGACCTATTGGGTATAGCCCCTTTTTTTTTCTCCAATGAGGTTAATTATTAAGTGTCTGAGGCCAGATTTGAACTCAGGTCCTCCTGACTCCAGGGCCAGTGCTCTATCCACTGTTCAATCTAGCTGCCCCTGGGTATAGCCTTTTGAGCAATTTAACTACAAAATATTGAAGATGAGGATGAGAAGTAAAGAGGACAGAAAGATTAAGAGAAGGTTTTTTGAGGGGCAGAGCTAGTTAAGTGATATTTTGTTATCTAAGTCCAAATATTTTTTTTAGGGGGGGGAGTGAGACCATGATATCTTAGAGCTCATTTTATTTAGTTCAAAACTTTCATTTTTTTATAGCTAAGGAATTTGATTTCAAACCAATCAGTAAATAATACTTATTTATATGCTCCTTAAAATTAAGTTATCTTGGCACAACTAGGTGGTACAGAGGAGAGAGCACTGGCCCTGGAGTCAGGAGGACCTGAGTTCAAATTTGACTTCAGACACTTAATAATTACCTAGTAGTGTGACCTTGGGCAAGTCACTTAATCCCACTGCCGTACAAAAAAGTCAAGAAAAAAAATTGTTCTCAGAGTCTATCCAAGAGAAAGTGATGATCCACACTGTCAAAAGTTTCAGGATGTTAAAGACAGTAAAATAGAGAAAATAAGTCATTTATAATATCAATATGATTTTTCTATAGTATGGTAGGAACCAAATTACAAGGTGTTGATGAATGAATATATAGCAAGGAAATGTATGTATGAATTATTCCTTCAAGAAGTGAACAAAAATTGACCAGAAATTAAAAAGTAGCTTGGGATAGTGGAAAGATTCAGGGAAGTTTCATCATAGTTTTAAGTACAATTGAAGGAGACAACAAAAAGAAGAGATTGAAAATATAAGTGAGAAGTGATGACTGATAGAACAAAATTTTGGACAAAATGACAAGAAAGGTATAGGATCAAGGTCACCCATGAATGGTGTTGCCAAAAAGGAGATTATCTTAAAATCATAGATATGTTCTGAGATGGACAAGAGGGGAGTTGAAGAATTTATGTTAAATATTTTCTCCCCAGCAGTCCTGATTCAGCTAAGCATTCCCTCCCACAGAAGAATGTTTTTTCAAAAACTATTGCATGATATATTATTCATTCATATTCTAGGAATGTCATCTGGCTAACTTTATTATGATCCTCATCACCCCATCCCCAATTTCTGCAAGACTGATTTCTCCTCTATCCTCTACTTCACAACTCTTCATAGTCCTCTAGATTTGTTAAAACCAAAAACTTCTTTGATTTGATATTTTGGTGAAGTTTTTCAGACTGACTTCACCCAAGTTCTGTCTCTTCAGGTAGCTCTCTCTCACCAGGTCTGCTAATAGGCCTCTTCATAGCAATATATAACTCCCAGGGGAAGTGAACTTAACAGAGATGTTGGCAGTATGAATGGATGAAGGGGTTCTATGGACAGCAGCTCTTGGAGGACTAGAGGGGGAAGGGGGAAGTCCAGAATCAATATCTGTCATTCAGAGATTAAGAGAAGGTAAACTGTATTTTCCATTAAAGTTAGAGATTCAGATGAGTTGTAATAGTGGATGAATAGCAGGGTCTCTGGTGGTAGCAAATCTTGTTTAGGGTTTGATCAGTGATTTAGGTAGCTACTGGGAATCTAACTCACTCCTATGGCAGTGGTAGTGTTGGTGTTGGTTGGGCTAACAGAAAGAAAAGCAGAGGCCAGTCTATATTAGCTATTTATAGTCATGCTAGTTATGTTAAAATTAGTTCTGTGTTTTAAGAGTTGAGGATTAATTGTTTCTGAATAAAAAAATTATTATAAGATAGAAATAAATTAATAATGAAAGAATGGATGGGTGAATGAATGACTGAAAAATCAATTTAGATGTCACAGGGAGCATTGGCATTTGAAGATAATATATTAACGCAAACAAATTTCTAAGTTTTAGAATCTTAGTGAGAAATAGAATCAAGTGATCAAGTGATTTTTTCCTCTCTTCATGTTTTCTCTACCATCCAAGCTCAGAGTAATGGGATAATCAGGTGTTTAATGGACCTCTCCACCAGCTGATGCCCAGTTTTCTAAAGGGATACTAAATTCTTATTTGGTTCCTTGGAGACAACCAATGAGCATAGAACAATTAGAGGCACGTTATTAAATCAAACTTTTGACCTTCCCATCTCTTGTTTTATAACTTACTACATCCGCAATTGTATCTGTAAGTCCCCATGGGCGAAGGCTTTAATAAATTATATGTTATATTCTGGTATTTTTGTGTATTGATATATATGTATATCATATATTATATGTGCATGTTTATCAAATTTTTGTCATTGATTCTACTATCACCCAATTTACCATAGCTGAAAGTATTTGCATGATATTCATCAGAAATGCACTCTTTGTAAATGAACTTTGGTTATATTTGGTCTGATGTCAACTTCTAGGGCATATGAATGTGAGTTCTAAATTGTTGACTATAAATATAATCCATTTTTTACACACACTGTGCTTTGAGTTTACATATTCAGAACTAATTAAAAGTGTCACTAGTATGAGCAGTACATAGATAATATGGATTTTTAATAACACAGTAGATTATATTCATTCCCAAAGGAACATTTCAAGGGATGTCTCAATTTTCTAATGTCTTAAGTATTTATATCTAACTAGAGAATTGGCTTGCTTTTTTCAGAATTTAATCAAGAAATTCAGGGTAGGCAATTCTCAGAGGAATATGCCTATCAAGTTTAAGACCAGTGACAAATGATAAAAAAAAAAGAAATGTTACCTTTTTTCCATTGGGTATATATATATTGTTTTTTTTCTTCTAGGATTATTTCGGTCTTGTCCTCTTGATCTGGATTTTACTGCAGACACATATGTACATCTGTCTCTGCAGTAAAATCCTGCCCATATCTCTATTACTTCTTATATGTATAAGGTTTTGGTAAGGTTTTCCATACTGACTTCAGCCAAGTTCTGTCTCTGTGTGTTTCTGTGTTTCTGTGTGTGTGTGTGTATGTGTGTGTGTATCTGTAAAACAATGTTACAAGATCTACATATAAAATATTATACTTATTTTTTATTATCTTCCATATGGTTAACTTAAGAGTAAGAGTCTATAAAGATTCTTCAGATATGTTGAGAAATTATTTTTCTCTTTTGAAAAGATGTTATCTTTATAAAAATACTATTAGTATTACCTAATAGAATGAAGATACCCTAAAATTTGTTTGGTAGTTTGAGAATATTTAAATTCTAGAAGATTATTCTTCTGAATAAACCTATTTTAAAGCATACTTTAGGAACACAGATGCCTAAGTTCTGAATACTTCACTAATTTAGATTAATTTATAGGAATGCTAAATTGATTTTAAAAAGGTTTATACATTGATAATTCAAATCTAAAGATATACATATATACCTATGTGTGCATGTGTAATCATAAATGCGCATATGTTTATGTGAGTTGTGTGTGTGTGTGTATTTGAGTTGAAAAAACATCCATTAGTGTCAAGGTAGCCAACAGGCTATTCTGGAGACCACAGTTTTATATTACCACCCATGAATATCTGTGTATAGTTGCTCCCCAGGGCAGATTTCAGTATAGCTCTTCTAACTTAATCTATCTGAGTGTAAATATAGTGGAAATTATAATTTTTAGAATTGGATTATATAAATGATTAGGTTTCTTACTTTAAAGATTAATTCTTCAAAATGACATATAAACCATAACTTTCATTAAAATTGCAGCTGCCACAGAATTATCAATTTATAACATTATTCAGGGATTGACATATGGTGATGTTTCCTTTTGTATTTCAGTTATTAAAACTGTGAGTAAGGATTAAGCCAGGCTTGTCTTGTAGCAAATAATTTTATATTGAGGTTTCTATGTGATTCTTTAGTGAAAGATCACAGTTTAAGGATCTTAAGAACCAAGATATGAATAATATGGAGATGTAGAATTAGTTTTCATATGATTTAGGCAGGATAAGGAAAAGAGGAGAGAGAGAGAGGGATACATAGTATCACAAAAAGAGACAAAGACACCAAGTCAGAGTGAAAATGTCTGTGAAACCAATTTTGTATTTGAATCACTAAAAAAGGAAACAAAATTCTATGAATGTGGTGTTTTAAAAAAATCCTCTTTTCTTGCACAAGTTTTGATTCTGACACTTTCTATTGAACTAAGTTCCCTAAAGCATATGCTAGTTCCACTGATGGAAGATAAAAAGAATATAAAAGAGGGAGAAATTACTTAATAAAATAAACCCGATACAAAAACCTTACCTTGTATTTATAGATAGGTTTTTAATGGAACATTTCATGGCCTAACACAAATATCAGATCCAATGACACTAATTCTTATGCAGCCTTTGGCTTACCCTGTAGAACAAAATCTGATATTATAATGTAGGCTATAAAATACTGGTAAGTGAACTTCTAAAGACACAAAGAAAATCCTCAATAAATTTGAAACTTATTTGAAGGTCTTATAGAAAAAACTTAGGAGAGCAATAGTTTAAATTTACTTTTCTTAGGTAGTTGGAAAACTTGTTTTTGATTAATGTATGAAAATATGGAAGAAAATAAAATCTGCTTTTGGTACATTTGCTTCTGTTTTTAGTCAACACCAGGAGACAAGCATGAATGGATGAAAATTATCTTTTAGAAGGGTCAAATTTAGATGACCTTAAGCCAGTTTGCTCAAATCAATAATGTTTTACACACCATCTTGATGGGAAAGAGTATATTGCAAGATACAATTTTTTTTCTTTTATAGGTTTTTGCAAGGCAAATGGGGTTAAGTGGCTTGCCCAAGGCCACACAGCTGGGTAATTATTAAGTGTCTGAGGCCAGATTTGAACTCAGGTACTCCTGACTCCAGGGCTGGTGCTCTATCTACTGTGCCGCCTAGTCACCCCAAGATACAATTTTCAAAAGAAGGAATGGAATGTTACATATCAAAGATGAAAGCTTAATATAAGAAATGTCCCCTTGGTATATTACAAAGAGGATGGACATCTTTTGGCTTACTAAAATAAGTGGACAATGGATGCAAATGAAGAAAATATAGAATAGACATGATTTGAAATAGACAAATAATATTTTTGTACCTCTTCTTTTAACTAGCCTTGCAATATAAGAAATAAAACAGTCTTTGTATTTGATAAAAATGGAAAGTTCCATCTTTGAATGCCTGTCTTCATAATTTTTAAAAGCATCAATATGTGCACTAAATGAACAGACAATTCAGTAATGTCCAACAGATAACTAAAATTCAAATTTTATTTTTTCAATAATATTCATCAGACATATTTTTTCTGACAAGACTTTACTGAAAGATGAAGTGCAAATGGGAACCCTGTAAGAATGTTTATAAGAGTTGTACATGACATATCTTAAGCGCCACTAAGTACACATTGAATACTTTGTAAGTATATAGGCATATCAACATGCAAGTGTCATGTACCTAACATTACAATATGCATTTTGTTTGTTTAAAAATACTAATGACAAAGTAGATTAAGCAATTGTTTTTCAGTCTTCAGTGCAATATGCTTAATTCCTGTGGATCCTACTTACATGGAATTGGTTTTTTACAGTGTTAGAAATATACCCTTCCAAATGTTATGAACTGTAAGTCATACAAGTGGAACATTTTAGTTATAGAGCTAGCTAGTGGGCCACAGTGGTACAGTATACCACTTTCCATAACACACATCTTAATCTTAAAATGGCAGACTTGTTTCCAACACTGGTTAAGTTGAAATAATTACGATTTAGAAAAAGAGGTTTCTTTTGTTAAAATTTAAACGTAACAATCATTTCACAAACATTTATGTGAACTTAATATGAAGCACATATGTCAGCAATCTCAAACTCAAATACTTGTGTCACTTCTAAATTGCATTATCATATTAGTATGCAGCAGATACAACAGATACAGTTAAATGGAATTTGCAAACATTTAAATTATACATATAATAAAGAGAAAACAAGTTTTGCAAAAGTTTCTAAAACATTTGCTCCCCCTATCCATCAGAATCATCTAGTACATTGGAGAAACATAGATAAAACAAAATTGGTATGGTTAGGGAAAAAATAACAATCCACTTCACATATCATATTCCCCTTCTCCCTATTTGTGACCACTTGTTGCAACTACAACATATTTATAATTTACAAAACTTTCTCTGTCACCAAAATATAAACAAAAAGTTTCCAATGTTCACAATTAAATGAGAAAGCTTGTGACGAAAGTATCTGAGGTTTTACAGTACTGTGCGTAAGAAAATTGTAAGTGCAGTTCATGCTGCATTAGAGTTCATACAGACACCACTGCTGGTTTGACCCTGGATGTGGGGAAAGTGCTTAAGTGCTGAGCCCCGGGTAAGTTTATCGTTTCTTATCTAGAACCTTCAAGAAGCATTTTAAATTTTCTCTTCCAGAATACTGAACCTATCTTATGGGAAACATGCCATTTTCCTCCATTGTCTTTTGGGCCCATCATCTGTTGATAACCGTAAGCTTTATGTAGCTGACATATATGTGGCATATGTGAGAACATAGTGGCCACAATGTTATATGCAATATACCAACATCAAATAAAATCAACCTGTTTTTATTTATGCTTTTAAGCTCATTTGATGAGCATCATTAATACCACCAAAGTGAGTAGTTTTATTTTCTTCCTATATGAACATCTGTGCTTTTAAAATGTTATTCCCCTAAAGGATAATTAAACGACATCATTCAAGACATTCAAATTGTGATTATACAGGCAAAGTAAAGTGGATATTTGAGGCAATTATCTGGAAAATTCTGACTAACATTTATTGATATAAAGAAGATACTATTGAATTATTTCCATTGGTTGTCTGCATCCATCAAGATCACTGGTAAAATAAATTATCCATTCCATTTTGTTCTGTATAAACAACAGAAAATTGGCAAGAATTTTTAATATTTATTTTTCCTTGAGGCAGAATACCAGGTTGGATGCCAAAGTGCTGCCGTTCATCCTTGAAGTACTACTGAAAGGCATGTAAGTGCATCAATTTATAAAAAGGTGACTATCTCATTTTTCCTATAGGGGAGTTTTAATGGTAAAGAAACATACAGATTCATTCTCTGTTGAACACAAAGAAGTTGGCTTTCCATTCACAATGGAAAGTTGGTTGTGATAATTCCTTCTGAATGCTGCCTGGGAGATCTTATAAATACCTCTTTTCATTTACTCATATTGAAATCTCGTAGCCTATGCTAAAAGTGAGAGGTAGAAGGATCATTTTAAGAATACATAGCACAAGACTTACCAGTCATAACCAATATCTATTGCATTCAATACTGACAATCTCAATACATCAAAACAGATAGATATGTACAATGTAAAATGTAGAATAATTGAACCAATCTATTATTTTTGTTTTCATTTTTATCTTTCTTCATTACCTTGCTACTTCTAATTCATTACCTTTGGAAGGGTATAACAGTGGGGTGGAGGAGAAGGGGGAAAAAAGTGATTAGAAAAAGAAATTTTCAATATACAAAATTTAATGTTTAGAAAAAAATTACCCTAAGTATTAAAGGCATCTCTATACCTTGATGGAAGCATTTTGTAGTTATATTATAGGAATTTGCCATCTTAGTGTGAAGGAAAAAAATGTGGAAATTCCAAGACAAGTGGGAGTATTCCAGTTTTAGGGGATTAGACAATATATTTCAGTATATTTCTTTCCCTCTAATTAATGTAAAAAACACTGGACCAAAGGATAATATAGTAAAAGAGCATAGTTCCCATGACGGAATGGAATTAGAAATTGGGTGCTGTTATATCAGCTATAAATGGGCTATTTATCCCTACTGTCAAAGTTTTAGTATATAGGAAAAGGAGATGAACAAACTGTAGGCCCTAATTTAGTGACTAGTTTTTCAATGGGCCTCATAGGATAGAAAGAAAAGGAAATACATCTGGCATTTTTGCTTCTACATTTATGATCCCAGGTAATCGAGGATATTGCACTAAGGGTAAATATTGCAAAAACTTTAAAACAAATTATTATATCTCCTGTATGTTTTCCTCTTTAAGGATAATCAAAATGCATATTATAATTACATGGGTTTCCAACATCCATACACAGCAAGTACAAGATACTTACATGTAAATACACTGTAGTTACCTATATTTTTGCATAGTTTTTAGTGTGTACTTTGTGCCACTTAATAAAAAGCATTACTCCTTAGTAATTTCCATTAGATGTTTTTCTCACTTCAGCCGGCATTGCTGAATTTTTTGGTATGTTCATTATGGATTACCATTTGCAAAGAGAGACAATATTGGACATTTGGAGGACTCTAAGTACGGAGTGTCAGGTGAAAGGGGAAGCTGTGGTGTGAAAGTGAGGTTTTGTATGACCTCTTTATTAAAGAAATGTAATGTCAGATTTAAGATGTTATTTTCATAAAATTACCTTTCCCTTTCAAGAAAAAGCAAAGGTAAGAATACTGTTTTCATTTTGGTAACACTTTACAATAAGTGGCACTAAATTACACTATAACTGCTATGTTACATGGGAGTACATGTAACTATACTGTAAGTGTTGAATAGCTACTGTACATGTGCGTACACGGAACCTCAATTCGATTACAATCATGATTACATAATTACAAATGAATCAGTCCTTTCTTTTCATTGAGAGATTTATATTTTTTACATAGTAATGAAAATACATGAGGTGTTAGCTTCCTTGCCATATTTAGAAAAAAAGTTTTCTTCCCATTTTATTTATTTATTTACTTATGGGAATTTTAGTGCAAGGTTTGCCATTATGAAGCAATATGAGAGCATTCATTTTCTAGGTTAAATTCTAAGCTTCAACTTAAGTAATAGGTTCCTTAAACTGCTTCTTGAATTCTCTGGTGACAGGAAACAAGTTGAAAGAAGCACTCCCCTCACACATTGAACACACGCACGCATGCACACACACTTGGTAAAAAAAGAATCATTCTGTCTAAGATACAAGCAAATGGGGAAAAAAAGGAAGAAATGCTGTTTGGACAATTTTAGATGGAGAACAATTGATGGACACTGTAAACAGTACACTGGCAGAGATTAGCTACTTTTTTTTTTTGAGCAAAGAACAATGTGCCATATTCTACCTTTGGGTATGTGTGCACTTCTCTCACCAAGTCCTTTAATGACTGTGCTCACCTAGCCGAGACAGAATTTGACTCACTCTTTTTTATTGTGTATATTCCAAACATTATAATTACCATGGTTTAGTTTCTCATATTAATCTGATTTGGGTGAACAAAACTGGGAGGACTATTTAGAAGGGGATTTTTGTTTAAAGATAAAATAACTTTTTAAGGGATAGAAAAAAGGAAAATTTTGCTTATTCTTTTGGTTAAAAAGAATGAAAAGTAAAAATGCTTTAGTTAAAATTCTAGCAATAACTAATTGCTGAAACATATAACTAGCCCCCTCCCACAAAAAAAAAGTAGTACTGCTAATTTTTTCTTCCCTTATCTCCCTTCCAAATTCCAGCACTGATATAACTTAACTCTGTGTAGGTAAGGGTTAAAAGAGTCCAAAATCTCAAAATGTTCCAAATTTTTGCATTTTTCTTTACACTGCTCTTAATAATAAATTAATTATTTAAGCAACAATTCAGCAGTTTGAGCCAAGTCAGATTTAGATGGAATGAAGAGGAATGTAAACACAGTATCAATGAAAAGTACCAATTTTTTTAAATGCATCCTGAAATTAAGTTTAAAGTAGAGTCTGATAATGCAGTTTATACAACTTATTGTTGTAATAAGAATTTTCTGTTCTGTACTAAATAGGATGAATTTTGTTTTGTTTGTCTTTTTAAAGACTTTGCTTTGAAAGACATGAACATTTTGTAAACCTATACTAGTTTCAATGTGTCTAGTAGCACCTACCTGGTTCTCTCAAACTACCATACTATATTAACATATTATTGCATTTTTCCACAGATGGTATGGAGTGAATTGTAAAAACAAGCATGCAATCACATCAATGCAGACTTATTTCTTTAAAATGTCATACTGTATATGATTTATTATGTTAACACTCAACCACATCATTTTATTTATGTTCTGTATATTTTGAAAAAGTGCTGCTTGACTGACATAGTCCTTTCTCTTTTTTAAAAGAAATCAACAAGATAAATGTTTCAACAAAGGTTTAGAATTCTAACATTGTCCTTAAAAGATTTATACTTTTTTTGATAAATAATCTAAGATACAGCACCCTTGCCTTTCATTTTATATTAATACATGATGTTTTACTCAAACATCCCCCTACCCAAAAAGTAAATCCCATGAGATTTTTTTAACCATAGCCCATCATGATTTCCAACTTAACAAGTATAATCACCATATACCATTTTTCCTCTTAAAGGTGCAACACTTGGAAAAAGGGAGAGTAACATTAATCAGTCATAGTTTTCATTCTTTAGCATGAAATAAATATCAATACCTGATCTAGTAGCATAACAGATAACAGAAAGACTCTTTGAGTAAAAGTGTTAGGCTAATTTTTGTTATTGTTTACATGTTTAAGAGTAATGAGATTTCTTTAATGGTTAATTACATCAAAATTTCAGAACTAATCCAGAGAGAGAGAGAAAGACTTTCTTCTCGAAGTTAAAAACATGGCAGAAATTCTCTTTTACTTGTTGTGACATAAGTTTGTACCTCACAAAATGCATAGACAGGAATTTAATATAAATAATTAGTCCATTTTTACACAAAACATATATCTTAATGCTTTTTTTCTTTTGTTTTTTTGGCAAATCAAGATAGGTAAGCAGCTCTGGAACTGCCAAATTTTTAAAAAAAAATTGAGATATTTTTTGGAAACTAAGAGTTTATTCTTTAAGATATTAATCAAATGTGGTTGTAATTTAAAACCTGAGGCTGTGCACTGGTTATTAGCTTAAAATTACCTTTCCTTATTACATTGTGCTTCCATTGTATAACAAATAAAAAAATTAACAAGAACTAGAAAAAATTTGCTGTTGAACAGTGCTAGGACATACAGACAAAAATACCTATATATGTTATCTACTTATAATATTGGTTTAAGTCATATCTAAAGGGATATAATGGACATTAGAAAATGCTTACTTGTGACTGACTTACCTACAGCCCCAAAAAGTTAAATATGTATCAAATAATGTTTAATTGGAATTATTATATGCACTATATACAGATTTTAAAATGTCTTGAAATTGTGCCCTATGAATACGTCCAATCTGTGTAGGCAGGTGAGTCCTTATGAAACAAATAAATTATGAAAAAAATTCAGAAACATATCTAATCTTTGTGATACTTGAAGTAAAAGTGTTGGAAAATTTATTTGTAAATGAAACTACAGTAACCTAATGCAGAATGTATATGGATATACAGGATATGATTACAACCCAAACACATGGCTCCAGTATCAAGTACTATTGGATAAATAGCAAATTGATATAGCTCTACTATTGAGTCCAAGCATTCTAGAAACTATACTACAGTGTTTTCAATTTGTGTTTTCCAGGGCATGTTTCAAAAACTTGTCTTTGAAGTATAGAACATGTATAAAACATTCTTTGTAAACCTCTAATCTTAGATTGAACTTGAGCACATTAGGTGTTCACCTATTAGTGTGGGTCACGAAAACTGTCCAATGCATACTAATAAGGGCTATGATTAAGAGGGGAAGAAAACTGGAGAAGAAAAACTTGCATACAATTACAATTTTAAATGTAGAAAACAATTCAGTTCCATGGTTTGAGATGATGATTATAACATTGTTAAGGCTGTATATTCAAGCACTGTATGTTAAGAGAACAATAATATGAATTTTAGGTAATAAGAAATGTTCTGCATTATAGATGAGAGGGTAATTAAAGAAATATGTTAAAGAAAGCTGATTGTTGGTATAAACTGGCTATGGTAGCAGTACAGTATAGAGGTTAATAAAGATAGCAGAATATGGTAGAAATGAATTTTGAAAGATGATAGCCAGTTTTCTCCAGCAGTCAGCCGGATAAGTAAAACTCAGAATCTACATCTGCATCTAAATGAAATATTCTTTTTTCTCTTCTGCATTGACTTGACTGCCTTCTGCATTGATAATAGCTGTGTCAGCATCCGGTGCATCTTCAGCTCCTTTTGCTTCATTTGTTAAATATGTTCCTATGAAATCAACATGGAAAAAACTAGTTAGTATATTTCTTTGACTAGTCACTATCATAGCAAGAATACAATTATTAGAAATCTGCACCCAATTTCAAATAGATTGGAAAGCATCTAGTCTAAATTTTAAAAAATCATATAAGCTCACCTCATTGGAATATGATAAGTTAAACTTGGGCCAAATCTATATAACTTAAATTCTCAGCCTAGGGAGTAGACAAGAGGTAATTGGGGCCATGAAGGTGTAATAGAAATCATCATCAAAATGATTGAGATAATTAGATCTATCATGGACACATTCAGAGCAATGATACCACAGCCTGTTTCAGAATTGTGTTACTCTTAAAAACAAAAAGGAAAATCTTTTCTTCTCTACCATGGCCTCACTGAATATCTGTGGAAATTCCAAATTTTAACTTTGAATCAATTACTATGGTTGTAGAGACTATAAAGAGGGTGATTCTCTTCTTTCCTAGAAATGGATAACACTTTTTTTTATAATTCTTCTTGAGCAATCTTGAGTGACTTGCTAGATATCCTTTTGCTTCAGTTAATCTAACTGCAAAATTAGGTAAAAATCAAGCCCTCTCTGGAATACTAGCTGATCTTTTCCAAGCAAATGATTTACAAGAAAGGAAAAGGGGGGAAAAAAGTATTATAGAGTGAACATAATCACTAGGAAGTATTGCTGCAAAAGGTGAGTACACTTTGATTAAATCTCACTTACCTTTATGTCTTGCTAGATATCGACCAAGCAGAAATATAGAACACAGTGTGACAAACACGACAACAGCCACGATTCCTCCTATAAGAGCATGATCAGGGCCATTCTGTCCAGCCAGAGCATTGGGATCTAGATTGAAAAAACAAAAAGAAAACAAGACATTATATTTCTCTCTAAGAAAGTCTTGTCACAATTGAGACTTATTTTTTTAAAGGCACAAATTTTCCTTTTTCAACCTATGAAGGGATTATTTCTTTTTCTGCCTACATTTTCTCAATAGTGTAATTCTAATTGTATCCCAGCTATTTAATGTCCCTATTAGAGTTCAGAAATTGCAAATACTACTTTACATGGGGGAGATTTCCATTGCATTACCTTGTCTTTTCTCTTACTAATTTTATAACTGAAAATCTTTCCATAGTTATCTATAGAAACTAAAACAAGTGACTGAGAATTGGGGATCAGATCAGCATTAGCTGAACAGTGTCTGAGTAATAAATAATTTATATGGCTGAATCTCAGTAGGAATCCCTTATATATATTCTCTTCTTGTCATCCCTCTCCTACTGCAATAGAAATAAAGGAAGAGATGAAGTACAACCTTTCTCAGTTCTTTGTAAAGGTAGCTGAGTCTGCATGAATTGTATCCTATATACGCACCCTACATTCTTAAAAATCATATTCACTTTAGCCCATGAATTACTTCAGTGATCCAATTAATACTGGAGCAAGTCTAGTAGATTAAGCAGTAATTTAGGAGTCTCACTTCACTGTCTAGGCACAACATTGAGAATGTTCCCAGGTTTAAGTTCTCTCTGCTTAGCATGTATCAGTTGGGAGCATCTAATTCCTGTGAGAGGACTACAAAGAAGTTCTGTCAAGTGACAACATTAAGGGTCAGTGATTTCTCTGACATTTAAAGTAATGAATCAGTTACCTTTACGTATAGACTCATTCCGGATTCTTATTGGAAAAAAAAGATAAATGACTTCACTCATCTGAGTCCTAATTGAGTCCCACTGTCCTATTTATTCAATGAATAGGGAAATTATAGATCTCTATTTATTTATTTTCTTTTATTTTAATAGAAAAAGAACGAAGAACATACTATCAAGCAAGAGTATAGGTAATTATCATGGAAGGTAAAAATGTTTGTCTGAATGACAAATCAAAATAATCTCATTTATGTACCATAATTACTCTCACAGGTAATATTCCATATTAATTTTTAAAAATTATTTGAGGGTAAGATTACACACAAAAGCTGTGATTTCAGTAGTATGGGCATGCAGTAGTGATAACAATCCTCTACTAATACAGATCAGCATGGACTTTGCCACATCTAGTCTTTGAGAGTGACTTATTACATAAATATGCATAAAGATTCTAGGATAACAATGGGTTATGCAATTCTGCTTAATGACAATCATAAGAAAATAATAGATGCTCGCCCTTATAAAATATAATTTTGTAATTGCTATCATATATTTGCTTATAGAATGAATTTAGTAATAGCATTTTATCAATTAGTTTAAAAATACAAACAGTTCACCAAGCTGAAACATGAAAAAAATCTTTGACACTGTTCCCTCTACCCCTCACATATCCTCAGTCCATTTATGATTTTCTTCCATTTTAACTACATAATAGTGTTTGAATCCACCTCCCTCTCTCTCTTCACCTAGATACCATCGTGGATTAGACCTATATCACCTTTCCCCTGGACTACTGTCATAATCTTGTAATGATCTCCATTCTCCCATTCATTCTTCACAAGATGACCAAAATAATTTTCCTAAAGCATGTGTCTAACTATATCACTCATGAGTCTTTGGTGCTTCTGGGATAAAATAAAAATTCTTTAACCTGATACATAAGGTCCTTTGTAATTCAGTTCCAATCTTTCCAGAACATTTTTTTTAAATTAATCTACTTTCTGTAGTTTGACAGTCAATCTATAACTCTAAATTTGATATAACAAATTTCTACCCTAGGGGCAGCTAGGTGGCATAGTGGATAAAGCATGGGCCCTGGAGTCAGGAGTACCTGGGTTCAAATCCAGTCTCAGACACTTAATAATTACCTAGCTGTGTGGCCTTGGTCAAGTCACTTAACCCCATTTGCCTTGCAAAAAACCCCCTAAAAAACCAAAAAAAATTCTACTCTAACCATTCACTTTCTCAGTTGACAGCATAGCAGCCATTACCAGAAAGATCCATGCCAAAAGAATTAAAAGGAACAGGATCAGATCATTTCCTTTTCCTCACCACCAGCCAGAAAAGAGGGCATCTATGCAGTAGAAGTTCTTATCTGTGCCTCAGTAAATGATAACCATGAAGACAGAGAAGAACTGCCTGAACAAGTAAGTGTAGATGGAATTCTGGGTACTTCAGAAGTTGGGACAACTGTAAAAATGTGCTCAAAGTTGACATGGATAACTGTCGATCAAATAAATCCAGTGAAGTTAGAGGTAGAAGAGAAGAGTGGTTATGTGAACAATCCTTGGGCCCATGATGCCAAAGTCATCATAGGCATGTGCTATAACTATCTCCTGATTTACACTAGGGTCAAAAAAGTCCTTTTTCTTTATTTTTTTTCTTTTCAAACCTTTAAGTAATTATTGTTTCTGTATTTAAATGCTATTATAAGCCTGGAATTATTTTTTACATGATTAGGATGGGTGCCAAAATTGAAAAATGTATTTTGTTTTATATTGCCAGGAAGAGACAAGGATGGAGGCAAAGTGAACCCTACAGATTGCTAATAGATTAAGTATAGAAAGATCCTGAACCAGATGAATATGAACTCAGAACTACAGTTCTAAACCTTAATGATTAAGAGATTTTTGAACTAAGCTGATGTGTGAACTATAAAATTGGTAAGTGTTATGCTCAAGGAGAATTAAACTCTAATAAAAAGAGTACAAAATAAATGTAATCATTTATTTATACATAAATACATGTATATCTAAACAGACAATTATCAGTTATACATAACACATCTACAAAGCCAATGTGATTTATATATGTCTATAGTTTATATATGATAACATCTATGCATACTTATAGGTATGCATAGACACACACACACACACACACACACACGCACATATATATATGCACATAAATAAATATGTTACACATAAAATTGCTAGCCTAACCTACAGTCTCAATATGGCATGAAGCCAAATAAGGTTATTAAAAATATTGTCAGTGGAGAAAAACATTTAGTGGATCACTCAAGCTGACCCAAGGGTTCTGAGTCTCCAGAAGTCCAGAACATCAAGACTTTTGGTGGCTAGTTCATCAGTCAGCTGGGTGATTTTCTTTGTCTTTTTTAACCACAGTAAAGAAAAATAAAAGAATATCAACAAGAGTATGGAGAACAGTGATACAATGCTGAACCACAATTGATTTCCATCTAGATATATTTCTTCCTCCTTACAAATAGAAGAGTAACTAAAATGAATTTTCATTATTCATAGAAGGTAGCATTAAATAGTCAATGAAGTGCTTGAATTGGACAAGTTCAAATCTCACCCCTGAACTAAGGATTTAGTTCATATTCCTTATCTGGAGAAGAAGTGAGTCTAAGCTCACATATAGAGCATGTTGGGCTTCTCTCAAACAGCAACAATTGGAATGGTGCAAATCCATATACTGGAGGTCAGGGATCAATATAAAAAATACTGATTTTATTCAAGATGAAACTCAGGTAATACATATCATTCATGCCTTGTAAAAATCAAATGTTTTTATTAACAACAGGATTCATTTAACTTACCCTTCCATCAAAAATAAGGGTCAGGAGTACTGATGACATATACTTGGTGGTAGTGTTAGGTCAGGTAATGGATACTAATCCACAAAAATCAAATCTATTTAATTACTCAGGAATAGTATTTAAGGATCTTGAAGTAGAAATTAAATACTCATTTGTATTGTTTGAATAACTTTGTATATGATACTTAATAGAGACGTGAAAAAATATCTGTTGAATGGAATTACATAATGTGTTTCTACTTGTTGCCCATGAAGATAGAGCCAGAAATACTGATCCATGTTTTAGTAGAAGAGATTTAGGCTCCTCTCTGGTAATAAGTTTAATTAAACCATGGAACAAGTTGCCAAGGCAAGTTTTGGAATATATGCTGTGAAAATCTCTAAGACAGACTGCAAACATCCTTTAGAGAAAGCTCAAGTGAGGCCATTTTTAGGTAGGAGATTATCATGGTAGATTCTGATGTATTTTCTGGGGGTGTCTTTTTTTTTGCTGTCTTCATTTTACTGATAGGAATTCAAAGGTCACAAACTGGTGAATGACTTTCTGAGAAGTATAGCTGCTTACTCAACTTAACATTCCTTTACCTTTCTATTTTCTCTTTCTAAATTCTAAACATTCTGAAGTATTTGAAACTAACTGATTGCTGATTCAGGAATGTGGGTAGTCAGCCAACTAGCATTCTTCAAATGCCTGCTCTGTGTCTCTGTACTAAGCACTAGGGACACAAAGAAAGACAAAAAACAATCCCCGCTCTCAAGAAGCTCTCAATCTAATGGGAAACAAGGAGATAGCAACTATGTACAGATAAGATCCATTCTGGATTACTTGGGAGTAAAACCAGAGGGAAGGCTGCTTGTAGAAGTTAAGGATTTTGATCTTTAAGGAATTACACTAACCTTGGAGGTAGTGTTGAGGAGGTAAAATGTTCCAGTATAAGAGGACAGTCAGGGAAAATCTTTGGTGTTAGGAGATAGTTTATCATACATAGCATGGAGTCCAAAATATCAGAGTACATAGAAGGGAATGAGGTGTAAGAAAATTGGGAAGGTTAGAATGGGTCCAGGTTTTGAAGAGCTTTGAACACCAAAGAGAAGAGTTTATATTAAGGAAGTCAATGTAGTTTTTTTGGATGGGGGAGTGATATGGTCCAATGTATTTTAGGATGATTAACTTAACAGTTGAGTGGAGGATGGAATTGAGTAGATGGAATGAATGAATGATAAAGCATTTATTAAAGGCTTACTCTTAAAGATACTGTGCCAAGAGCTGAGAATACAGATAGAAAAGCAGAAGCAATTCCTGCTCTCAGAGAGCACACATTGTAATGAAAATAGCCTCTTCATGACAGAAAAATTGTGCTCTAAACTAGCAACATTTATGCAGTTTATGCCTGAGTGTCCAATGCAATAAAGAGCTTTGTTTGATATGGTTACAAACTCAATTTTGATGTTTTTCATGAGCTAAAGAGACTAGCTCATCTTCCTCAAATGGAGTAAAGCTTTAGGAAGAGGGATGACTAAACATTAAAAATGTAAAAATAGCTTTGCATAATTTATGAATAGAAATATACTGTCCTATGGCAGTCTATGACATTAAGTAGAACCCCTAGAGAGAAATATATTCTTAAATTTGCCCTGAGATCATCTATTATCTTATAATTTTATATGTAATTACTATTTCTACTCCCCCCCCAAAATTCAAAAACTTCTCTTGAAGAATAAAAGCATTAAGATAACTCTCTCAGTGGGTATGGGATAGGAATTTAGATATAACTTCCACTAAAGCTAATTACATATATTCATTTGGGGTTACAGTGCACACAGAAAACTTTCCAAAAACTGCAAACTAAATTTTTTTCTTTTAAAATATAGGAACTTTTTAAAAACAAAATAGTGAAGCTAGACTTCATACCAACTAAATAAATACTAAATCCCCTCATTTCACTGTTCAAAGAGCTAATGAATTTTTTTTAAATAGCATTTTCTCAAACATTGTTTCTATAGTTGTTTATTTATTTCTCATAAAAAAGTTATAGCTACTCTACTAGAGATGAATGGCAGTGAATAGCCTAGGTAGCTATTCTGGAGAGGTCTTAAAAGGCAAAGCCTTGAATTATTGTCCATGAAAAAATTGAAGGGTCATGTGTACTTGTATCCTATATTTGTTTCTGTAAGTGTGCTACAGTTTACCTCCTCTGAGCATTAAACTTTTAAGTTCTACAAATAACTTTTCAAGATTAATTGGTTTCCTGCTTACAATTCATCTCTATCCACAACAGGTCATAATGTGTTAGGTACAACATGAAAAATAAACTTACCCAAGTCACTGCTTTTTTCCTTGAGGAAAGCAAAAGCTTGCAAAACAAAACAAAGTTCTATTTGGGGCCAGGATAGGTTCCAGCATAATTCCCTTCATTTCAGTCTTTTCCTGTTAACTCTGGCTTGTTTTCCCTAGGCTGTTTCAACTAAAGGATTGTTTCAGATATGAAGAATTTGAATGACCCTAGAGATGATCCTCCACCTTAAGGAGAATAGCATTAGCTATTAGACCTGAGGAGGCCTTCACTAAAATTTTCACCTCTTTCAGTTTTGACATTCAAGGGAATCCAGAGCATTGGAGGAAAAGAAAAAAAAAATATTAGTGGGAAAATAGGGGAGAAGTAATACAGAAGAATGACTTTAAGGTTATATTGATAAATGAAAAAGGAACAAGATGCATCTAGGGGCAAATCATGGGAACATGGTACTGAACGAGAAAAGGAATGATATTCATTTCTCTAATAGGAAAATATTATGCAATATATTCTGCATTGAATAGTTAAATCACGTAATCACTGATTGCTGAAATTGAAAGAGGTCACTGTATTCATCTAATCTAACCTATACATAAATAGAATCAGAATTGGGACTCCAGAGACCATATGACTAGGCACAGTGTCACACTTAATCTATCTGTCTTTGCATAGAGTTCTAGAAGAGTGCTCTCTATAGCATTCCCACCTTGTTGAAAGATTAAATAGTTTAGAGGAAAGAACATTAACAAAAAACCAGGAAAATGGGAATGAAAGTTTTTGCTGGTCTAACTCAGTTACCAAATAATTTTATGATCTTAAGCAAATGACCTCACCACTCTGATCAACAATTTTTTTAATTTGTAAAATTAAGATATTGATACTTCAACTTATACAAAATTGAAAGGAGAAAATTGACATAAAAGTTGTTTCATAACCATAAACAGAAAAGATGACTTTTTATCATCCAGTTTCCATTACTAGAATCAAATCTTTAAGCTTTTCTTCATGTTTTTGTCCAGCAGGCTATATAACAATGGTCCCTTGAACCAAGTCCATCTGAATCTCTCATTTCATGGATGAGATTTTAGTAGTCATATTCCTTTGTACAATGATGTACTAATTAAGACTTTCAAAAGATGAAATCATCAAGGTAAGTAATATAGAGAGGAAAGAAGAGGGGCCGTAACAGAAACCTAAAGGATGCCTACTGATAAAATGCATTATTTGGAGGAGAATCAGCCAGAGTCAGAAGGAGTGGTGAGATATGTAATAGGAAAACCAGGAGAGAGTAATGTTTTCCAAGTTTAGAGAGAGTAAAGTGATCAACAATGTCAAAGGCCACAGAAAAGTTAGGAAAAATTGGCAACTAAGACAATAAGAATAACTTTAGAAAGAGAAGTTGGAAGGAATCATAAGGTTATTAGGAAGTCAGATTACATTAATTTGAGAAGAGAATGACAGGAGATAAAATGGAGGTAGTTAATTGTAGACTGCCTTTTCGAAGCATTTAGCTATGCAGAGTAGAAGAGATATAAAATGATAGCAGATATGGAAGGATCAAGTAAGGGTATTTTTCAGGATAGGTGAGACATGAACAAGTATATGTAATCTAGGAAATGAGCCAGTAGAGAAGGAGAGATTGAAAACATGTGAAAGAGTGGAGCTAGGAAGCAAGACAATTTCTTAGAGCATATAGTATGAAATAACTTGACCAAGTAGAAGGGTTATACTTTATAAGGAATAAAGTCTATTTCATCTCGTGAAACAGGGATGAAAGAAGAGAAAGTAATAGAGGGCACCTGAGTAATACATGAGAAAGAAAGGAAAAATGCAATTCATTACATTTGAATCAATTAATAAAATAATCAATAAAAATATTATGTATCAATGTAGACTCTACTCTTAAAGCAGCTAATTCTCTGATATAAAGCATTTAACTGAAATACATATGCACATATGACATATATATAACTGAAATATATACGAATATGGTAATCCCCTTCCAAAAATATTTCTTGATCCTTCATAAAACAATGAGCAATAATTTTCTCCATAAACTCCCATGTCTGACAAAAAAAGAATAAATCCCAAAGGTAGAAAACGTGAATTCTAAAAATATTGGTGGAAGAGCTGTCACCTGTTGCTGCTAGAACAAGTGCCTGATTAGCTGCTTTGCTTCTCAGCTTTTTGGCAAGTCTCTCTCTCTGTCAGTCATAGTGAGTTCTACTTTTCAAACTATCAATCACTCTGTCCCAAAGACACCAAGACTTATAGGTCTATAGCATAGAGTTGCTTAGACCCCACAGGCTACATGCTTGGGGACTCCTGTTTAATGGTCCTTTGGATGGAAACTGCCTATGGCTCAGGTAAATGATTTTTGTACCTCAGATAAAAGTTATTTCTTTTCCCCCACTGAGACCTCGTAGTGTGCCTACAGGCAATTTCTCCTTATTCTTTTGGCCCATCTTTTTCACCTACTCAACTATTCAAGCTGATGTTGTTAAAGAGGCTTCTCAGGCAGTTCTTTGTATGACCTTTCTCCATAAAGTATAATCTGGGTTAGGGTGAGTAAATTCTTTTAACCTCTTATTTACTTTGGGCAGCATACTTTTCTGTACTAGTGTTTTGTGACTGGGTTTATACACCCATTTTCCCACCCTTTCTTCATTGGAATATTTTATTTTTATTATGTCCTGCCACACAAAATATACATAAATTTTTCATAAGCCTAAAGAAGATCCCACAACACGAGTGTAAGAGGATTTCTAATTTCTAATTAGAAATAGTGAGTTTTTTTTTAAAATAACATTTGTCATCAAAGCAGCAGAACTGTTGTCTCTGCTTCTATCTGTGCAAGGAACTAGATACAAATACATTTTAAAAGAAAAACAAAACAAACAAAAGTCCTTCATTTCCAAGACTTCAAGGAGGTTGCATTTTACTGGGAGAGACAACAGTAAGATAGAAAGATACTTAGGTAGATAAGGGGAGAGATAATGAAATTACAAGGTAATTGCTAGAAGAAGTTACAATTCAGATTACAATGTAATTTGAAAGAAGGAAGGAAACAAGCATTTTTAAAGGTCTATTATGTGTCAGGCACTGTGGTATTTTAAAAATTTTGCCTTATAAATTCTTCACAATTAACCTACAAGGTAGATTGCTATTATTGTTAGTCTCTATTTTACAGTTAAGGAAACAAGAGGACAGCAGTTAAGGGACTAGCTCAGGGTCACATGGTTGACTATCTATTACTACTACTGCTACTATTACCACTACTACTACTACTACTACCACTGCTACTACTACTGCAATTACACTACTATTACTACTACTACTACTAGCAACTACGATTACTGCTGCTACTGTTGCTGCTGCTGCTTCTGCTGCTGCTGCTACTACTACTACTACTACTACTCCTCACTGAAGCAGAATTTTATCTCAGGCTTTTCTGACTCTAGGCTCCATATTCTGTTTAGTATATTACTTATCTGTCCCTTTGAGAAGGAAGATCACTATAAAAGAAGCTATTTTTTAATAATATTTGCCTCTCTAAATAAATAAATAAAAGTTCTTTAAGTAAAAATGTAAAAAAATTCAAGAATTAGAGTTGGGAAGAAAGTACACACCAAGATTGTGCACCATGAAATAGTCTATTTGATTATAATGTGAAGGGAAATGATATAAAATAAAACTGAAAAGATATTGGAGCCAAAACCTGGAAACTTTAAATAATAAACTGGAAAATTTTATATTTGTTTTTATTTCTAGAGCAAAAAGAGACATACTGCAGTTTTTTTTATCATGAAATGAGATTGTTATTTTGAAAATTGTGGAGCAAAATGGGAGATGAATTTGGAGACATTTGTGGTAATTTTGGAGGGAAATAATGATGAGTTCAACTACAGTGAATGGAGAGAAGGGGCTGAATATGAGGAGAAATGTAGAGTAGTCCAGATATGAGTGATGCAGTAGAAGAAAGCGACAAGCAAGACTTCACCTCTTCATAGTGATGATCAGAGAAGGAGGATAATTTGGAGGAGGAACAGATGATGAATTTGATTAGGAACAAACTGAATCTCAAATGTTTGTGTGACATCTGGGGACAAATATTTAGCAGTCAACTGTGATACTAGAGTAATAATCCCCAGAAGAAAGGAAATAAATGTTCTGAAATGTCTATTATGTGTCAGGCACTATGGTAAGCATTTTAAAAATTTTGCCTCATATAATCTTGTAACATATCTGAAAGATGTTCAATACCATTATGGATTTAAAAGGACATCTGTGGAATAATTTGGTGCATAACACCATTTTAACATTATTTCTATGGAAATATATAGTTCAAATAATTGTAGGTATGTAACAAGCAGAGAACTTGATTACATAATGAGTTAAATAGGCTTTCTGTGGTCTTGTTTGGACCAAGAGAAGCCACTCTATTATTAAAACTTTTGCTCTACTATTTGAAAAGGCATAGGGCAGTGGATAAAGCACTGGCCCTGGAATCAGGAGTACCTGAATTAAAATCTGGCCTCAGACACTTAATAATTACCTAGTTGTGGGGCCTTGGGTAAGCCACTTAACTCCACTGCCTTGCCAAAAAAAAAAAAACCCTAAAAAAAAGGCATAGGACAATAAACATTCTAAGAAATTAGCAGTTGTGATTCCAGCTCTAAGAGAAACCTTTCTCTACTTTTAGGACAAAACATTTCTAAATTTATATGGATTATTTGGGGGACAAAGGAATTAAAAGTGCTCTATTTTACCTGTTTCCCAGTCTCAGAAGAAAAGATTCCTTTAAGGAAAATGCTATTTTCCATTAATTAATTGTCCAATATTTTGGGCAACCCAAAAATCCTGAACCACCTATTAAGATGAAGCATTAATTGAGGGGATGCTCATCAACTGGAGAATGACTAAACAAGTTATGGTACATGAATACTGTGGAGTATTATTGTTCTATAAGAAACAATAAATGGTCCAACTCTAGAGAAGTATGGAATGACTTACAGGATCTAATGCTGAACAAAGGGAGTAGAGCCAAGAGAACAATTTACACATCAACATTATGAGATGGACAATCTTAATGGAAGCAACCCCTCTTGGCAGTCCTGAGAGTTAGGACAACCCAGAGATAAAACAACAGTCTTTGACAGATTATGGATTATATTATCCCCAACCAGAGGATGAAAAACAAAACAAAACAAAACACACAGAAAAATAAAACATCCCTACTGAATCGGATGAACACTTTATAAAAATTATCTCTTATGTATCTCTTTCCCTTAATCCTAATTCCTCATGCCAAAAATTACTAATTTGTAAATATGTTTAACAAAATATGTATGTAAAATGCTAACCTGACTGTTCCAAACTGAGGGAAGCAGAATGGGAAGGGAGGGTGGAGGGAAACTTTGTAACTTGGAAATAAGCATGTACAAATGTATGAAAATAAATATTTTAAAAAAAGATGAAGCATTTCATGAGAACGATATGTCATCACCACTTAATACTTCTTGAAGAGATACTCTTACCTCTTCTATCTGTGTTCCAACTCTCTCTTTTGATTAAATTTATATTCGTTTCTTCTATAATTCAGAATTAATTCCTTTGTATATTCCCTGCCTTCTTGAGTAAGGACTCTTGGACTACATTATTTCTCTTCATGGACTAGTCTTTTTCTAATCTTAATCCCAGTTTGATTTCCTGTTTAACATCCCCTAACACTGCTGTTCTTATGATTAAGGTTCTCTACCCAAGTGTATAGTATCTAATAAATCACAATACCTTAAATTTCATTTCTCACATGTCTAATTATTCCACACAACTATTTCCTGTTGCTTTCAGTTGAAAAGTTTTCACTATTGTACAATACAAGCATAAAGCATACCAGGCAGTTTGGGAACTTAGTCTTTACATCATACTATGATAGAGATTTGTTGTGTTCTAATCAACTGACTTAAAAATATTTTTTTTTGACAGAAGCCCAAATACATGCCTATATCCTTTATGCATTTAGTGGCTGAAATGGAAAGACACGAGATTAGAACAACACCAAGATATTGTTCTTCAGTAACCAAGTGGATTTTCCTAATCTGGATTTTCCCCTCTAAAACTGTAGACCTAAATCTATCCATGACTGTCCATTTTGTCCATTATCAACCATATTTTCCCATAAGTGGAATTTGTGGACCGGTCATCAGTCATGTCATGCTTTCACTATATAATCAACCTGTAATCTACCTCTCCCCACAATTAGCTTCCTTTGTGTCTTTTTTAAATGCTTTGCCTATATAATTTATTGTTTTTGATATATTACACCCTGAATATGTCCATCATGGGATTCTCTTTTGCTTTTTGGTGATTTTCATAGACTATAATATTTCTTAACTTGTAGTCATGTACTTTCATGCTAGTATAAAATGAAATACAATATCTACCAGTCTATACTATACTAAGGGGGCTTAATTATTTAAGTACAAAAGGCAGTGAGTTTCAGTAAATTATGGATTCTAAAGATAATATTAGAGAGTGAAAGTGTTGTTTGGTTAAAGAGTGAGGTTACAGTGGAGTTTACTGGAACTAGAAAACAAATTCTGAAAATGCTTTCTCTCCAACTTTGTTCTTGTTTAACAAACTCAATGGACACAGACACTAGGATATTGTCTATAATGAGAGAATTAATGTGAAATATATATTACCAAATGCATTCCTGTAACACACACAAAGCAATTGCAATAAGGCTATGCTTACATTGTGACAACGCATCCAATTTAAGCAAACATGAAATTTGCATATCTCATGAATTAATAGAGCGTGACAAAAAAGATCTTGAGAAATAGGTAGGCAAAATAATGCCAACAGAAGCTGCGACCAATTTCCCTAAGGAAAGACCAACTCAAGAATTAATGACTGACAGATCTGTCTATGAAACAATGCTGGCCTGACAAGTGAATATGAAGCACGATTATCTTTTTTACAATTGTGTCCCACATCTTTGCTGAAAACCTTTGGGCTTACTGCCTTGTCATTTCCTGACATAGAACTGCATGCCTGTTCTGCACAGAATACAACTTTTCATTCTTACAATTAAAATAGTTCTCCTTGGATTGACAAATTCAAGAACCCCTTAAAATGAGGGATTAATTTAAATCAGTTACATTAAAGCTGATGAAAAGTAGCAATATGGATAGCAAAATACAGTATATGCTGTCTTGAGATCATGAAAATTCCTTTCATGATAGTAAATAGTACCTAAATATGTTCCAGTATTTTAATGATCTCCAAGTATTTATACTTTTTTTATGCTAACGATGGATTTTTCAGTAAGAAATCAAGGGAAACTGCTGTCTACAGGAAGATTCTGTGACCTTCACAGATGTCATCAAATATTTAAACCTAAAATAAATCATATTCTAATTGTGACAGAAAATTCAATGTAGTCATTACCATCCTTCTAAAGTTGGCACAATCATCTACTTCTATTCCTGTAATCAGTATGTTGTTTGGTTAGTTTATGGTCTGTGTTTATGTGTGTTTGTGTGTGTGTGTGTGTGTGTGTTTGTGTGCGTGCCAAGCACTACAAAGTGGTCTTATATCATAAATATGGATAATAGAAGAATGAGCAACTTTCTGAAGAACTCATTGTAAGCTAATGGCTGAGTTAACACTGGAACTCATGACATGTCTCCATCTCTTTTATTCATTTTGTTCAACAAATTATTGACCTGACCAGTATGTCAAGAATTAATTTATATACTTTAATTTTTTTTTTACTTTAAAAAAAGTAAAATAGAAAATTTGACTTCTTTTTCTAATGATATCAAGCAAGTAGTCCAATTATTAACAATTTTTGTATCATGAATATAGGAAACTAGAAACCTTCTAAAGGGTGAATGTGATTGAAATGTTGAAATATATTTAACAATTTCAGAGAATGTCTTTGATGAAAAGGTAAAAGATTGCTATTAACCATGAAGAAAACATGACTTTAATTTTATTTTGACTGAACAATGCCTTTAGAAGCTCTTCTACTCTATGTCATTAAATTACTTTAATTTTAATTAATCTAATTAATTTAAATTTAATTTAATTTAAAATAAAGCCATGGTAATAAGTAAATAAATTCAATGATACTTCAATCACTGAAATATGAGATGGCAGTTAAATTGCCAGTAGTATATGTCATTTTGGTATATTGTTAAAAAAATAAGTATTGGGAAGCTAATGTCAGAAAGATTTTGTTTTTTTAAATGATCTTTTTAATTGAAGACATAAAATCCTATGCAAGTTTTTGTTGCTGTTTAGAACAACTGAAATAGATAAGGCTAGAGTTCCTTTATTTGTTTGTTTTTTTGTGAGGCAATGGGGTTAAGTGACTTGCCTGGGGTCACATAGCTAGGTAATTCTTAAGTGTCTGAGAGCACTTTTAAACTCAGGTCCTCTGGACTCCAGGGCCACCTGGCTGCCACTAAAATGTCAGAGTTCTTAATCAAATAGTTAAACTCATAAATGATTTCTTACTTCATGTTTAGTTTAATATCATTCCTCTTATTTATGCTATACCACTGTGATATTTATGCTATACCACTATATTCTTCATTTAATCATCACATGCTTGATAAAATTTATTGTCCTAAATCCACACTCACTTGGAAACTTAAAAAAAAAATCTTCCATTTCCTGCAATTTTAAATACAAGTTAATCTATAAAAGGTCATATTTTCTTTGAACACCTTTGGGTAGTTGATAATTTTGTTGGAAATGCCATTTTTCAACCTTTCTGGAGAACAGTTGAAATTATGCTCAAAAGATAATAAAAATGTGTATACCCTTTGATCCAACAATACCACTATTGGGTCTATACCCTGAAGAGATTATGAAGAAAGCTACAAACATCACTTGTACAAAAATATTCATAGCAGCCCTGTTTGTAGTGGCAAAGAATTAGAAATCAAGGGGATGTCCAAATTGAACAAATTGTGGTACATGTATGTTATGGAACACTATTGTTCTGTTAGAAACCAGGAGAGATGGAATTTCAGAGAAGCCTGGAAGAACTTTCATTATTTGATGCTCAGCGAGATGAGCAGAAACAGAAAAATATCATACACCCTACCAACAACATAGGGTGATGATCAACCTTAATGGACTTGCTCATTCCATCAGTGCAAAAATCAGGGACAATTTTGTTGGGTATACCATCTGTATCTAGAGAAAGAACTTGGGAGTTTAAAAAAGAGCAAAGACTATTCCTTCAATTTTTTAAAGAAAGTTTTTATGTACTACATAATTCTGCCATCTCTAATATTTTGTTTTTTCCTCAAGGATGTATTTTTTCCTCTCAATACATTCAATTTTGATCAATGCATAACATGGAAACAATATAAAGATTATCAGATTGCCTTCTGTGGGGAGGTGGGGTTGGGGGAAGGAATGGGGTGCGGAGTGTAAAATTCAAAACCTTACCAAAAAATGATAGGCAGAAACTACTATTGTTTATAATTGGAAAACAAAATATTTTAAAAATAGAAAAGGAAGGAAAAAAATAAAAAAAAAAGAATAATGCACACTATTTATCAGTATTCAGTAAGGTCTTCATTATCTATTATTTTACCAATTAGGAAACTATGGAAACTGCATTTCTCATTTTCCCCCAATATAGGTCTTTGTTCTTTAAACCTAGATGGAAGCTAATGGGAACAGAGGTAGACTGGAAATGAGATTAGAGGTACCTTTGGGTAAATTTTGATATGACAATTATTAGCATTTGGGGAATTAAAAAATAATTGTTTTATGTGGCTTTTGGAATAATGGTGATTCATAAAAGTCATTCTGGTACAAATAAAATGAAAATAAAATTTGTAACTAGTCAGGTACTACAGTTCTCTGCACATACCATTTAAGATGTTTCTACTCTACCAGTCATTCTAGTGATTTAGTACTATTTACATCAATGTATAACTGATTTCCACTAGGTCATAGCTAGCACTAACACTTGCACTTGACAGACTCATTTTCTACCTTCTCTTGAGATAGCAGGAGGGGATTTAATCAAAGGTCCAGTGTAATTACTATGTGTATTTCAGATTAAATAAATGTGATAAAAGTTTCCATCTAGCTCTTGATCAAACGCGTTAAGAGATGCTGATTTCCAGTGACATATTACAATATGTTTGTTGTAAAAAGTCCCTGATGCCATAATGTAAATTACTTACATTTGGGATTACTTGACTAAGGAAGAAAGAAATATTACTCACTTCTTAAGTGCTGCCCACTGGGAGTTTGTGAGATGTGGTCTAATCTTAAACTTGTTAAGCAAGACATTAAGAAATAATGTAGCCATGTTTGTTTTACTAAATGACTATTGTGCTCAAACTATTTGAAGAAGACAGCCTCAGTTTTATAGCAGCTTGAACTGTGTTCCTTATGACAAAAGTCTGCATTACATCTAAGTGGACTTGAAATTAAGATAAATAAATGTTTGGCTCTTGTATGTAGTAAGTAATAAAATCTTGAAATACATATTATAGTATTTATAACATGTATGTATATATTAAATTATTTATTTATCTTATACATTTTAAGAAACGTTTATTTTAAAATTTTCAATATTTTTAGAAATGTTGAGTTCCAAATTCTCTTCCTCCTTCCCCCCCAAAAAAGTTGATATAAGTATTTTTGCTCAAATAGGTCCTTTTGCATGTTCTTTTCTTAGATTTAGTAATGGTATTGTTGGGTCAAAGAATGTGCAGTTATATAGCCTTTTGTTCTCTAGAATAAATAGATTAGTTCACAACTCCATCAATACTGCACTAATGTTCCCAATTTTCCCCCATCATCTCTAGCATTTGTCATTTTCCTTTTTTGTCATGTTAGTCAATCTGATAAGAATGAGGTAGTACTTCAGATGTTTTAATTCATATTTCTCTAATCAGTGATGGTTTAAAACATTTTTTAAGGTTACTATAGATGACTGATTTTTCTTCTGAAAAGTAGCATTCATATCATGTGACCATTTTAAAGCTGGAGCATGGTTCTATAAATTTGGGGACTTTCCCTGTATTTGAGAAAAAAGGCCTTTTCAGAGAAATTTGATGCAAATTTTTTTTCCCTATTTTACTTCTAATTTTGTTGCATTAATTTTTATTTTTTTAAATATTTCTAAATTAAGGGACAAATAGGTGATACAGGAAATAGAGCACTGTATCTGCAGGCAAGTAGGAAGATCTGAGTTCAAATTCAGACTTAGACACATACTAGCTGTATGACCTTAGTCAAGTCACAATATCTTTTTGCCTCGTTTACTTATCTGTAAAATAGTTACACCTTGAGAAGTAAATTGTAAACAACTTCAGTATTTCTGCCAAGAAAACTCATCAACAAAAATTAATCATATAGAATCAGACAGGACTGAACAACCACAGAAGAATCAAAATTTTCTATTTTACTTTCTTAAATCCCTTCAAACTCCAAGTTTCCAATTAGTTTTTAATCTATTTTCTACAGTCCTTTATTAAATTTAATTTTTATTGCATTGTAGTTTGAAAGAGGTACATTTAATATTTATTCTTATTTTAAATTTGGTTATGAAGTTTTTCCTGTCCCACAAATGGCCTAATTTATATGAAGATGCAACATTCTTCCGAGAAAAAAAGTATATTTTCCATTTCCATTCAGTATTCTCCAGAGATATATCATATCTAACTTTTTTAGCATTTTATTAATCTCCTTACTTTCTCTTTGGTTTATTTTATGGTTAGTTTAGCTAGCTCTGAAAAGAGAATATTGCAGTCTTCCATGAATATAGATATAATGCATGTATGAATAAATACACACACATCACACACATGCACAAACACACACATATACATAAATGTATTGCTTTATCTGAGATCATGATTGCCATCTCTGCCTCTGAACCAATTTAGATGTGAATTCCCCTCCCTATTTTAAAAACTCTTCCTTGTATGTCTCTTAAATGAGATAATTTCCCCCATTCTTCTTCTCCATTTTCCCTTCTTATAGCATTTCTCTCCCTCTCACATCCATTTTTTACACCAAACAAGCATAAGTAACTCACTCCTGGGGGTCAGCTAGGATAGAGCACTGGCCCTGGAGTCAGGAAGACCTAAGTTCAAATGTGACCTCAGACACTTAATGAATACCTAGCTGTGTGACCTTGAGCAAGTCACTTAACTCCACTGCCTTGCAAAAAAAAAGTAACTCACTCCTATATCCTCTTGCTATATAGATTCTTCTAACTGCCCTAATAATTACTCCCTTCTGATCTTTTCATGAGGAATGCAGGGAAGTCCTCTATTTCATTAAAAAAAAACATTTCCCCTTGAAGAATTACACTTAGTTTTCCTGGATAGGTATCTTTTAGTTGCAATCTACATTATTTTTCCTTCCAGAAGACCATATTCCAAGTCCTCAACTCCTTAAATTGTTTTTGATCTTGACTATGACTCAATAGGTTTGAATGATTTCTTTTTTCTATTTGAAACATTTTCTCTTTGACCTTAGAACTTTGACATTAGATTATAATATTCCTCACACTTTTCATTTGGGTATATCTTTTAGATGAAAAACTGTAAATTCTTACAATTTCTATTTTTGCCCTCTGATCCTTTGATATTGGGACAGTCTTCCTTGAAAATTTCTTGAAATCTGATGTCCTGGCTCTTTCTTCAATCATGACTTTCAAGTAAGCCAATCTTAAATTTTCTCTTAGTTTTATTTTCCAGATAAGTTGTTTTTTACAATAAGATATTTCAAATTTTCTTCTATTTTTTTCCAGTGAACTGTTCTCCACTTGGTCAATTCTACTTTTAAGAATTATTTTCTTCATAATATTTTGTGCCTCTTGTATAATTTTCTTACTTTGTTTTCATTTCTTTCCCCAATTTACTTCTATCACTCTTATTTGATTTTGAAAATAATTTTTTATTATTTGTCAGGGATTCTTATTGGACTTGTATCCAATTCCCATTTTTCCTTTGAGACTTTGCTTTAACTGTTTTGCCATTATTTTCCTCTGTATTTGTGTCTTGATCTTCCTTGGTCACCATAATAGCTTTAGGGTTTTGATGTTGTTATTTGTTTATTTTTCCACTTTTATTTCTTGATTTTTGAACTTTATATTAATGATGGACTCTGACACCAGATGAAGTAGGGGGGAATCTCTGCCTCAAGATTCAGACTTTTTCATACTGCTGTTTTTGGAGTTAGTTTTGTGGGTTTGGATGTTTTTGGAGTTTCCAAAATGGTGTTTTCTAAGTAGATGTGTGAACACATTGCTCTCTTGTTCTCATTCTGGTTCTTACCCAGGAAAAGCCCCTAATCTCTTGAAACCATAAATAATTCTGTTTTGAAAGATCCTTGATACCTTGGGTTAGGAAATTACATTGCCTCTCAGGGTTTATATTCCCTTTTGACTGACAAAAAAAAAATCTCTGTTCTTGAACTGTGACCTCAAATGGGAATAGAAAATAGAATTTTCAAATAGTGCCTGGTCCTGCACCCAGAGCTAGCACAGGGGTTTTCCTGTAACCCTTTTCTGACTTGTTGTCAGGTTTTTTGGTTTTGTTTTAGTTTGGTTGTTTTTTACCATCTCTGGTTTGAGAGCTCATGTTGCTATCACCTAATCCTACCACTGTTATTTCATAGATTTGGGTTCTGAGCTAGCCTATACTCCCATGTCAAAAATTTCTCTTTCCAACCTTATAAGTTGTCTTGAAGGAAGAATGCCTCACTCTGACTTTATGGTGGTTCTGCCTCTCCAGAATTCAATTTGAGGTATTTGGAGTTGTTTGGAGGCAATTTTGAGGAAGAGCTTGGTTAAGTGCTCTTCTATTCCACCACCTTGGCCTTCCATAAAATACAATACATTATTACATATCTATATACAGATCTAATATTATATATATAATATATATATATACAGATTAGAAAATCAGGATATTGAACAATACTGTATTGTCAGTAATGAAGCTTTATATATTTCCACAGAGAAGTTATATAAAAGAGGAGAGGGATAATGAATAGATCTTTGCTTTCACTGGCAATGGAAACACCTAGTTGAGAAAACTCTATCATTGTATGTTGCAAGATTTGTTTAAATTACAAATTTCAGAGATTTAGGGGACTAGGAGATTAAGAATCTTGCTCAGTCTCACAGATGTCAGAATGTCGAGTATACCATGTGCCAGAATCATAATTTTGACTCCAGTCCCACTGTAGTCCCACTCCCTCTCTTATGCTATGTCACTGATATGTCATATCATAGAGACTGAGTGGTATAATGGATAAAGTATGGAGGCTGGAATCATAAAGCTCTGGATTAAATTCCATCTCTAAAATATATAAGCTTTATGACCCTGGGCCATCTATTTTATTTCAGTATTGCCATATCAATGACAGGATTATAGAGTAAGCACAAAAATTAGTTGGCATTTATTTAATTTAAATAGAGGATTGGAAATAAAAGTGAAAAACAGAATCACTAAACTTCAGAGGTAAAAGAAACCTACAAAGTCCATTGGATTCAATCCATATCTAAAAAAGAATCGTCCATACAACATATGCAGCAATTGTACATCTGGTCTTTGCTTAAATTCCTCCAGTGAGAACAAAAACAAAATCATAGTACCTCTCAAATCAGAACATTCCAATTTTAGATAGGTCTGATTCTTATGCTGTTTTGTCTTACAACAAACCTAAATTTGCTTCTTTGCTCCTAATGAGAGGGTTTGTTTCTGTTAGAAACTGATGGACTGAGGAAAGAGTGCAAAAGAATAATAGATTCACAGAACAGAAGGAAAATACAGCTCACTTTCAATTATATATTCAAGTATATTTGAGGTAACTCCAGGGGTTTCTCTGAACATGGTTGGTAGAAGAAAGAAGACTGTCAGGAATATGTGAGTAAAAGAAAAAAGATATTCTTTAGCTAAAGACAATAAAGGATCAACTAATTAATCGATAAACAAGAATTTATTAAATGCCAACAAAGTGCCAGACTATTGACATGTCTAAATACAGGTATTTACAATATTTTTTTTCCTTTGTTTTCATACATAACTGGGTAGTATGATGAATGAGAGTACCTTCTTGGAGTCAAGAAGAACTGAGCTCAAATTTGATCTTAGAAACATAACTATGATCCTAGGCAAGTCACTTATCTTCTCTACTTTCCTGTTTCCTCATCTGCAAAATGGGGATAATGACAACATATACCTCCCAGGATTGTTGTGAGGATCACATTAGATAATAATTGTAAATTTTTATTATAGTAATTAGCTATTGTTATTGTTCATATATATGTCAGCCATAAACTTCAAATATAATCAAGAAGTCAGGGAGATATCTGTAATAAAAACCTCAAATTAAAATAGGGTTCAAATGTCTCAAAAAATGTTTCAAACCATCATCATTATGTATGTATACATATATATATATATATGTATGCATGTATATATAGATATATACGTGTGTATGCTCACATTCACATATTTCAATAATATTTTATCTTATTAAAATACTCAAGGAATTTATAAATATTGTTGCATTCACTATTAATTTCAAGAACTCTGTGTCCCCGATAACTGGAAAGAGTAAGTGCCCATCTTTATAAAAAAAAAAAGGAGAAAAGATGACTAGAAATTATATAAAAACTGACTTAAGTTAAATACCTGAAAAGCTATTATAATAAATCACCCATCAATCAATGAATTTGAATCCATCTAAAAAGGCACAGACTATTCTCCATCTTAGTGATTTCATCCATTCCCCTGGCCTCAATTATCTTCACAGAAGTGATTCAGAGACTTCTTGTTACCCAATAGGATAAAATAATATATCTTCAGCCTGACATTTAAAGCCCTTTCACAATCTGGCTCAAACCTATCTTTTCAGACTTCTTATTAACTTTGTTCACTTATGTATATTCCAGTCAAACTGCCATACTTGCCATTCCCAGTCTTGAAAGTAAATCTCCTATACTGATGTCTTCACCCAAAGATGGCCCAAGTGGAGCTTTGAAGTACAAGAAGACTGTGTCTTGCCTTAGCTCACACAGAACACTTTACTTCCAAACTGTTCTATTTTTATTCTTTGACTTCTATTTTTTTCGCCATCACCTTTGCTCCATAAGATCTGGTTGCCATCATCACCAATATCTAAAACTGCATCAAAGACCTATTTCTGAATTAAATGACAATCAATCTTCACTTTTCTTGACTTGATACATTTGATATTATTGACAAAACTGGTATTCTTTAAATTTTCTTTTCCCCTGGTTTCCATTATTTAATACTGTTCTTTTTCTTGTCCAAACTTTCTTCCATTCCTTCTTGCTATTTGTCCCCATGGATTCTAACTATAAATGCTATCCAATAATCTCTTCTGGTACTGCTATCACTCTGGTTCAGGTCCTCACTACCTCAAATTTGACAACTGCAATAGTATGTGAATTACTCTCCCTGCATCAAATCTCTTCCTACTCCAGTTCATTCTCCATCCAGGTTGCATAATTGATCCTACTAAAAGTGAAAGTCAGATCATATCACTCCCTTTTCCCCTATTCACTAAACTATAGTGGATCTTTGTTAGCTCCAGGATCAAATTTAAAATCCTCAGTTTGTTTTTAATGCATTCATAACCTAGTTTCTTCATATTTTTCTGGTCCTCTTATACTTTGCTCCTCTGTGATACTGTTTAGATGTTTTTTTTTAACAAGACAATCCATTTTCTTACTTTATACAGTAAACAAATGCTTAAGCATCTAATAATAAAATAAATTATCTTAAAGCTGAAATTGATGGAATTTTATTCTCTGTTAACTGATAACTTTATTGTTAATTGGAGAACTATAAAATTATAAAAGTTGTAAAACTTCAGATGTTCTTTATAGGCCCTAAAACTATTTTAAATAGCTCAAAATATAAACTATTAAGCACTATAAAATTGTGTTGTAGTATAGATATATTTTGTTAAATACTTAATGTATTTTATCCTTGAGTTCACACTCATTCAAGTTGTAAGTTCCAGTACCACAATGAACTGTATATAGCTTTCTTGTAGAATTGTAGATTCAAAATAGCAAATGATCAGAATATTATCACTTATTTACATCTGAATTATCTGATAACATACACTTGTCAGTTATTTTCCAAATTATCCACCTTAAGTCATTCCATCTTGTACTTTTATTGCAAGGATATGTATAGTTCATTGACTTTAATTTCTTCTAAACTATTAAAATTTTAATGGTTGTATGTAAAATATAGAGCATCTCAAATGCATTAAAAAGTTTCCTTTTAGCTATTGCTTTCTTATACGTTTTATTATAGCAGTTGGTAAGAAGGGAAAGAAACCTTTCATGTCATTAAAATTCCAGTTTGTATTTATATTACATTGTTTACTGAATGTTTAAAGTCTGTTCTAACCATAGCACAGCTGTCCTTTAAAACACAAGCTGTTTTTAAACTTTATGTACCTACTTGACACCTGGCAAATAAATCAAATGTAAGACTATTCTGAAAAAAAAAAATAATGACCTTCTTTGACTCAGTATGGAAGCAAATGTATCTATCTGAAGTATTTTGTGTAAAACATTCTAATACAGGTTGTGTAGGGAAAAAAAAATTGATCTTTCCTTTTAACCTTACCATCTCACCAATGGTAATACATTCCAAGTAGAGCAAAAATAGAAAGTTTTTCATAAAAACCCAGATATTCATAGAATTTTTTGATAAAGAAAAAAATCAAAGTGTTTTAACAATTAACTAGGGAGAAAATGATGAAATTATGTTATATAAATGTAACACATATATAAAATACAATGAGAAAGTATGTCCTAATAGATTGAAAAACAGTCTTATAGTCATACAGGTTTTTGTTCAATTCCTTCTTCTGATACATATTTGATATATGACCTTAGCTAAACAGAGCCTAATCAATTTTCTAAGTCTAAATTGAATAGAAGGTGCTAAGCTATAAAGGTAAAGGAAATTTCCTTTCCAGGAATTCTGGAGTTTGAAGGCCTAGGCAATTTCTTCCCATCTTAACTGAGACAGTATATTTTTGAAGTAGAGGGTTACGGGATTTAATCTGAGAAAGGAGGGATTAGATGGTGGAACTCTGCCATGCTGACTGAAGCAATGAGGGGGCTCCTTGAATGCAGGGAAAGTTGAAGCCTGGGGCAGTCAATACTGAGTGAATAGTAGCACAACAGCATTCTGATAATAAAAAGATGGGGTGGGATGGGGACTGTGGAGCTAAGGAATAAGAATTCAGACACAATAGCCTGAGTTCTGAAGGCTTGGACTCTCGTAGCTAGGCCTCTACTTTCTTCGAGTTTTTTTGTTTTTGTTTTTAGGTTTTTTGCAAGGAAATGAGGTTAAGTGACTTGCCCAAGGTAAGCAGGTATTTATTAAGTGTCTAAGGTTGGATTTGAACTCAGGTCCTCCTGATCTCCAGAGTCAGTGCTCTATCCACTGTGCCACCTAGCTGCCCCAGCCTCAACTTTCTTGGACAACAGACACTTAAAGGAGTGACTGATATTGCTGAGTGTTCACTGTAAGGACAGTTAGGTTTAACTAAGTTTCTTGATGAATGCTGCCCGCAAGGACTTTCTGTGAGGTTTTTTGAATAACTATTCCTGTTTCCTGAAAGAGTCTCTAAAATGTGACTAGTCAAAAGTGAACTATAACTTGTGTTTGCTAATTGACTGAATATTGGGGGAGTGTAATGAATTATGCTAGTGTCTCCTTTAATATCCAAAGGACTTATTGGATCAAGGAATCAGATTTCCTCACCCTTCCTGGGGGCTGAGTGGAGTAAGAGAATCTTTTTTGTTGCTGTTGGTCACTCATTTTAATTGTGACGCTCTGAACCCATTTGGGTTTTGTTTTTTTTTTGCAAGGCAAATGGGGTTAAGTGGCTTGCCCAAGGCCACACAGCTAGGTAATTATTAAGTGTCTGAGACCAGATTTGAAACCAGGTACTCCTGACGCCAGGGGCGGTGCTTTATCCACTGCGCCACCTAGCCGCCCCTTCATTTGGGGTTTTCTTGACAAAGGTATTGGGATAGTTTGTTATTTCTTTCTCTACCTTATTTTATAGATGAATAAACTGAGGCAAACAGGATTAAGTGACTTGCCCAGAGTTAGTAGGTGTCTGAGATCAGATTTGAACTCAAGATGAGTTCTCCTGATTTCAAACCCAGTGCTCTATCCACTGCATCACCAGCTGCCCCCAAGTCAATGTTATTGCTCTGATTTTAATAATTTTATAAGTTTCCTAAGTAGAAGAGAAAGAGAGACAGACATACAGACAGATAGACAGAGAAATATGAACAAATGACAGTGCAGGACCCCTAGGCTATTAGGGTCATTAGTGATTCAGATTCAAGAGCATTTTATTTAAGCTCCAGGCTCCTAAATAGATGTGCACCAAGTGAATCATTTAGTGAACCATTTAGAAGGATAAGAAAAGACTAATGGCTAAAAAAAGTCTATCTTCCCCACATTCTCAAATTGTAAGGAAGAACCAATAAAGTCGGGGGGCACCCAGGAAAAGCAAACATTTTTTATGAATTATAAAAGGAAGGGAAGTTTAATTATTGAGCTCAAGTCCTTTTCTATTTGCTTTCTTTTCTAAAATCTTAGAACCTTACCAGAGAATCACTCTTGCTAGTTACAAATGTAACAACCAACTGTGACTGCAGAATTCTGATGACAAATAAGAATGGCAAAATGAGCTGTATCTTTTCAGACCTTTAACTACACTTATTCATTATAAGGGATGCCTTTTTTGTGAAGAGGAAAGGTAATGATAAAGAAGCTCCAAAAGAAAAAAAAAAAGATAACCAATGAAACATTTAAAAGCCTACAGATAGGGGGCGGCTAGGTGGCGCAGTGGATAAAGCACCGCCCCTGGCGTCAGGAGTACCTGGGTTCAAATCTGGTCTCAGACACTTAATAATTACCTAGCTGTGTGGCCTTGGGCAAGCCACTTAAACCCATTTGCCTTGCAAAAAAAAAGAAACCTTAAAAAAAAAGACTACAGATTAGAGAAAGTTCAGACATTATAATTAATCTATTCCTTTAAAAAAAAAACCTGCTCCCAATTGACATTAATGCTATGTAACCAAGGAAATGAGTTAAAACTTAAGTTCTCTTTGTCTGTTCTTTAGATAATGTTCAAATTTATTATTGTGGGTCAAGTTCAAAATAACAAAGGGAATTTTAAAATAAGTAAATAAGTAAAAAAGGTATTTTTGTAATGTTCCTTATTCAGAGTAAATCCTCATAATAAATACTTTTCATTGGCTGAAGAAATGAAATATGTTTAGGGGTATTATTTTGCTTGCTTCACATTTGTTTTCATACTTCTCATACAAAATAATTGATTTGGACAATTAAATCAAAGATTCAAGTAGACATGCTATTTATATAATTTAATTTCATGTAATTTTACTTTATTCCTCCTTTAATCAAAAGATTTCTTTAAATGTTTCTATGAAATATAATTTTACCCTTTTTATTTAAAAATTTTCCAATTTTATTTCCCATGACTATATTTTTCATTCCAACTAAAAAGTTACCTTCAAATCAAAATCATATTGTTCCTTAAGATCCATAGTTATTGATAAACTTTAAATGGCTCTACTTCTTATAATCTTAGTTGTATTATTTCCTCCATTATGCAAATTTCACATGATAGTGGACATATTTTTCCATAAAGTAGCAAGTATTTATGCTTTTGTAAATAATAAAAGTAACTTTCACAAAAAAGCAAACCATGATGATGTCTTTATATAATGCTAAGTAATTAATTATAGATTGTTCCAGACTTGAGACAATTTTTTCTTATATCTAGGGCTTCTGTTTATATAGATGTCCAAAAAGTGTTTGTAGATTAAATACAATTTTAAACTACAAAGTCAAAAGTATTACAAGAAAATCTAAGAGGATTTTTTATAAGATAGCTGTCACTGACAGTCAATAATATTACTCTGATATACTAACCATAACCTATCACTTCAATTGCATCTAATGGACACAACATTATAAGAAGCTCATTATAAGTAGCAATCTAGTGAAATGGTCTCAAATATAAATTTTCATTATATTCAAAATGCATAACAATTCATATATTTTACCTCTATTAAGTAAATTTTTGTTAATCTTTACAGAGTCATGTAAATTGGAACATATATATATATATATATATATATATATATATATATACATATACAGATTACCAAAGAGATAAAGAACTATATAATATACTTTGAAAGGATTATATATCTGATCTAACAGACACTAACATATGAAAGTAACAACACTAGAATAAGGTCTCTCCTTGGTATTAACTGAAATTATTACCAAATTAATCATATTCTGTTTCTTTTGTTTGTTTTCAACTGTTAAAGGAATAGCTTGGGGTTGCCATTATTCTCATGACTTCAGGTTTAAATTAAAAGGACTTTTAGTAGTAGTTTGTGTTTTCTGACTTGCTTATTTACCCATATACCCAATTTGAAAACCAGAAAGTTTTGAAATTAATTCAAATCTAGATTTTTTTAATATGCTAACAATATCATTGTAAATATAAAAGGTATCAGATGTGTCCTAAATAGATTCATTTTAAATAATAAATGAATAAATTTGAAAACAAGTTCAAATTATGTGCCAGGAAGCTTACTAAATGATAAAGCTAAAATGATTATAAAAAAAAGGACAATTCTTGTCCTCAAGGGACTTGCATTATAATGAAAAAAAAAACAATAAAAATAGGGAAGAATTTCCAGAGGGGGAAAAATGATTTTGAGGAAGTGGGAAGTAATGAGAGAGGGTCAGATAGTAAAATGGTTTGGATCAATGGTCATTTGGAAGGTGAAAGTGAGTTATAGTCTAGGGGCAGTCAATAGATACTGTGAGTTAAGTGCACTTCCAAAAATTTTAATCAAATAACTAAATTGGGCTGTGGGTCAGAAATTCATGAAATGAGTTAAAATTAACTTCTCCAGGCATTAGGGAATTAATTTTTAAGAATTGCCATCCAATGTCAAAAAAGTCCATGATCTATGTGAAGAGTAGCAGGTCTGCAAAAGCAGGAGGATGATGAGAATGTCTGAGTAGAAATGTAAACAGATGAAGGGGATATGAAGCTATAGAATGATGTCATATGAATTCAACAAAATGATATGAAATATTAGAAAAATATCTAATTCAAATTGTTCTGAGAACCCATGGGATTGCTGAGACACTTTCAGGGAATTCACGAAGTCAAAAGAATTTTCATGATAACAATACACTTTGATTTTGAACATGGTGAGCCAAGGCAGAGCCAAGATGGCAGCATAAAGTTAACTTGCTCCCAGAGCTTTTCCCTACCCAAGATAAATGAAGCCTCTGAACTGACATTCAAGCTACAGATCCCCCCCACCAAAAAAAAGAAGATGAAAAGAAGTATTCAAAGGTAGACATCATAGAGGATTTTCAGTGAAGGTCTGTCTCTTTGGGGGAAAAAGGAGAGCAAGAAAACCAGTGGGAGCTTTTAACCAAAGTACAGTCCAGGTCCTGACAGCTTGATAACCAGAAAGGTCCTGGCAGCAAGCTAGCAGGGAAAGTGTCAACCCCAAACAAAATCTGAAACCTGGGAATACTGGGGCAAAAGACAGGACTGGGTTGGAAATGAATCATTGCTATGTCACAACCTGGACAGAAAGAAGGAAATATACTTCTGCTAGGGTAAGACCTAGGCTGTATAGGAAACATCTTGGTCAATGACAAGCCAGGGATCAGGCCCTAGTCCCAGCATAAAAAGTTTGTCTCTATACTCCCTATCCCAGGAGTAGAATTAAAACAGCAAAGATAAGCAAAAAGTTTTTTTTTTTCCACTAGAGAAAACTACTTTGCAGATAAAGATGATGATAATGCCATGTTGGAGGAAGAAATGAGTGGAAAAATAACTTACAGATGAAGTCTCAAAACAGTCTATGAATTGGTCTCAAATCCAAAAGCTCAAAGAGGAGTTTAAAAAAGAATTTAAAAAACAAAGAAGAGCTATACATAGACCCACATCTCACACTCTGTACCAAAATAAGGTCATAATGGGAACAGGATTTGGACAGAAAGGGTGTCACCATAGATAAATTAATAGACAAAGAAATACTCTGTCTCTCAGATCTATGGAAAGGGGATAAATTTATGACCAAACAAGAAATAGAGTACCCTGTAAACTGCAAAAAAATGATTTTAACTATATTAAATTAAAAAGGTTTTACACTCATAAAACCAATGCTGCCAAAATTAGAAGGAATGCAGAAAGCTGGGAAACAATCTTCACAACTGCAGACTGGTGTAGACACCAGACTACAACTAGAAGGTCTGATAAAGCACTCATTACTAAAATAGAGAACTGCATCAAATTTATATGGTTACAAGTCATTCTCCAATTGATAAATGGTCAAAAGATATGAATAAAGAGTTTTCAAATGAAATTAAAACTATATTATAATCACTTGAAAAAATGCTCCAAATCATTATTGGTTACAGAAAAGCAAATTAAAACACTTATGAGGTACCAACTCACACCTATCAGATTTTCTAAGATGACAAAGGGAAAATGATCGATGTTGGAGAGGTTGTGGGAGGATTGGGACATTAATACACTGCAAGTGGAGTTGTGAATGGATCCAGCCATTCTGGAGAGCAATATGGAACTATGCCCAAAGAACAATAAAAATGTTTATTCCCTTTGACCCAGCAAATATCAATTCTAGGCCTATATCCAGAGGAAATCATAAAACATTACAAAAGTTCCACATATTCCAAAACATTCATAGCAGTTTTTTTTTGGTAATGATAAAGAATTGGAAATTGAAGGGATCTCCATCAACTGGGAAATTGCTAAACAAGTTATGGGAAGTGAATGCTATGGAATATTATTGTTCTATAAGAACCCATAAATTATTGGACTCTAGAGAAGCATGGAAAGACTTACAGGATCTGATGCTGAGGAAAGGGAACAGAACCAAGAGAATAATGATCACATTAACAACAACATTGTGAGATGATCAGTCTTTATGGATGCAACTGCTCTCATGAGTTCAGAGAGAAAAAAACATATTAGAGTTCAGAGAGAAAAACCATATTAGACCAGCTGTGGAAAATGTTATCCCCATCCAGAAGTAGAAAACCAAAATAAAATAAAACAAAAAAACCCTTCAGAATCTAATGAACACTTAATAAAAATTCTCTTATGTATCTCATTCTCTTAATCCTAATTCCTCATACCCAAAATGACTAATCTGTAAACATGATTAAAAAAAATCTATTTAAAATATTAACCTGACTGTTTACTGCTGAGGGGAAAGGGGTGGGAAGGGTGGGTGGAAGGAAATTTTGTAACTTAAAAAAAATACATGTGCATATGAATGAATGTTGAAAAAACTTTCATAATAGGTACCTGGAAAAATAAAATATCAATCAAAAATCAATCAATAAATTAATGAATGAATGAATAAATAGCAGAAAAAGCTACAAAGAGAAGAAAAAGAAAAATGGGAATAAAAGATGAGAGTAATGCAGGAAAATTATGAAAAATTTACCAGAGAGTTCCTTTAAAAAGGAAATACAAAAGGTAATTGAAGAAAATTAAACCCTAAAAATTAGAATTGAACAAACAAAACCAATGAATCTATGAGACTACAAGATTCCATCAAACAAAATTAAAATGTTGAAAAAATTGAAAACATAAAGTACTTTTTAGGAAAATTGAACAAATGGATCCAGGAGACATAATCTATGAATCATCAGACTGCTAGAAAGCCTAGATCAAAAAAAGAACCTGGAAAACATCATGTAGGAAATTATCGGGGGGAACTGTTCATATTTGCCAGAAAAAGAAGATAATATAATCATTGAAAGAAAATACACACAACCCCTCCAGAAAGAGACCCCAGAATAAAAACTCCAAGGACTGTTATAGCCAAATTCCAGAACCCTTCATGAAAGTAGGGAATACAGTGAGCAGCAAAAAAAAGAAACAATTTAAATACAAAAGAAACACAATCAGACTCACTCAAGACCTATCTATCTCAACACTGAAGGACCAAAGAACCTGGAATATCATATATCAGAGGGCAAAGGACTTGGGATTACAAGCAAGAATTTACTACCCTGCAAAATTCAGCATGTACTATCAAGGAAATAGATGGATGTTCAACAAAATTGAGCACTTCCAGAATTTCCTGACACAAAGACCAGAACTGAATAGAGAATTCAATTTCCAAATATACAACTCAACAGATTCATAAAAAGGTAAATGAATATGGGAAGATAAAAACAAAACAAATGTTAGTCAAGACTATCAAATTGTATACAACCCTAAAAGGGAAGATATAACACTCCTAACTATTGAGAATTTTACTTCTCTTAGGATAATTTAAGGGTTAATATACCATATTTCCCCATGTATTAGATGCCACTTAATTTGGGGACTCAAAATTTGAAAAAAATATAATACACAAAGTTATTGAACTCAATTTTATCCATCATAAAATTCATACAATTACTCATTACTATCAAACCTCCTATCCATTAGCTTGTCTTCATCTGTGTTTGATGATGAATCTTCATATATTGCCTCATCTTCAGTTCCATCTATGGCATTTGAAATGCCACACTTCTTAAAGGACTTGACAATGATCTCATTCTTGATATTATCCCAGGATTTTTCACCCAGGTACAAACTTCTCCTTCAGTTGGTTTCTCCACTCTTCATGCTGGTGTCAGATTGTCCCCAGAACACTTCATGCATTGGTTCCATTCACCTCTCATGGCATCCTTGAAGGGTTTGTTAATGCTGACTTCAAGTGGTTGGAGCTGGGATGCCAAGACTCCAGGTATGATGGCAAGTTTTCTTTTTTGTTCTGCAGTAATCTTCTATGTGTTTGTCGTTATGTGTGCCCTGAACTGATCAATTACCAATAGAGCTCCTCCAAACTTTCTCTAAACTTTCTCAAACAAGATATTCATCCCATCCTGATCCATACAACCCTTGTCATGAACATGGACAATCACTCCTTAAGGAATGTCTTCTTTTGGCACTGCTTTGCATTTGAAAATCAGCATAGGGGGTGGTTAGGTGGCACAGTGGATAGAGCACCGGCCCTGGAGTCAGGAGTACCTGAGTTCAAATCTGACCTTGGGCAAGCCACTTAACCCCATTGCATTGCAAAAACTAAAAAAAAAATCAGCAGAGGAGGCAGTTTGGTTCTGTTGGCACAACAAACTAGAACAATTGTGTAATGGTTCTTTTCATGTCTTCACAATTATAGTTTTCACTCCCTTCTTATCCACAGTTCTGTTACTTGGGGTATCAGATTGAAGGGGACTTTGTCCATATTTGCAAGCTATCCCAACTCAAACTGATGTGTCTTCCAACACTGAATGACAAAAGAAAATTCACGGATCTTCTGCTCATAGCTTTTAGGCTTTTTTCAGGCAAGTCTGGTGTATGTATACATGCTTAGTTCATTCTGATTCATGAACCTGTGCCCTTCTTTAAAATCAGTAACTTCTTTTTCATCAGCAATTCCTCTTGCCTCATGGTGAACCATCTTTGTGGACACAGGAAGTTCAATTGCCATTTGTTCTTCAAGCCATAAGTTTCAATTCCCTCTTTAAATCAGGTAATTTTCCCTTATGGCCTTCTTCTGCCCTCGTGTTTTCAGTCAGGTTTCTTCTTCCCATAGTCAGTCTTAGGTTGTTTTCTCAGTTTGAGGAAGAACAAACTTATGATCAGCAGCACGATTTCCATTCACCTTTTGCAAATTGGATTACTTTGAACTTGAATTCAGCAATATATGGAAATCTTTTCTGAGCTATTTCTGGACAGAATGTGACAAAATGTAACCTCATATACTGGTAAAGAATGCAAAACAGAGAACACAAAGACAAGTATAAAAAAGTGGGAATGCAAGTAAAAAAATCTCCAATTATCAAAGAAATTGAAATTAAAGGATATGTGTATAGTTGAATGTTGTCTCTCCAATGAAGAGATCCAAGCTCTCATCACTGTGTTTGAGACAAAAAAGCCCTGATGAAAAGCATCAATAAAAATTTTTGAACATGGCAAGTATAGTTATAATTTTATAAGCTATACTTTTGAAGTTTCCTCAATTTTTAAGAGTATAAAAGAATCCTAAAAATAAAATATTTGTGGACGCCTGATCTAGTCTAATCTCCCTTCAGAATTGTTTAAAACATCTCGGAAAAAAAAGTAAGTGAAAGTAATTTTTCCAGTAATCTCAGGGCTTGAGCTCAATTCTTCCCTTTCTTTCAATATTTATAAAAATGATCTTGTGATTTGTTCCTGTTGGATTCCCCCCCCCCCCCCAGCTTAATATCTAATATATCAGGTCTTTAAGGACAAAAATAAAGTTGTCTTTTTTAATACCATGTGTTTGATACACAGAACAAATGAACTGTGATGAATTAGGTAGAATATACATTATATTTAAATATATAGTTTTCCTTATGTGCACTGATTGTCATTCAGAAAAAAAAATTAAACTCAACCAGTATTATTTGCTTATCTTTTTTAAACATATATATGTCTATAAGTCACTACATTTGCTTTCTAATCTAATATACGATATTATTTTTCCTGATGTAAAGAGAAGTGAAACAATACGAAGCTCTCAAATTTAAATTCATCCTAAGAGATCCTGGGAATCATGAAAGTGTCAACTCTTTGAATGCCCCAAAAGGCAAAAATGTTATTTAGTCAGAATGGTATCTTACATTTTTTAGGAATGGTAAGGAGCAGAACTTTGAATACGAAGAACTGTAATCCTTTTGTACTTGAATCTTTTCTATATTGTGGAGGTATTCTCCACTCAGTGGTGGTTCTTTGTGGACCCCATTTCCTAAGACTTGGGTCATGCCCTTTGGGGCAGGAGCATGCTTAGTGGTTCATGCTCACTGAATGCTGTCTTACAATAGGCTTTAACCATTACTTGGAGACTGCCCCTGAGGCATGAGATGGTGCTAAAGGAATCAGCAAGTACTATTTTTGTTCTGCCCACCATGAAAAATTATTTGAGAAAGGGTCAGCCCAGGCAGGTCCTCTGTTTGGGTTTGTTTTCTTTGTTTGTTTGTTTGTTTTTTGCTGTTGACTCAATTGGTCTGCTACTGCTCTGGCTTCTTCTCCTTTTATCTGTTCCTATCTGTCTCTAAGTTGGATCCACATGCCCTGGCTCATGTAGCTGGGGCAATATGGTCCTAGCTCCATGAGGCTAGATCTATGTTGATCTTAGTTTCTTTTCTTTTCCCTTCTTCCTTTTTTGAAAAACTTTATTACTCACCTCCTTACTCAGCTTGTTACTGTCTCTATAAAATGACTATCCCCTTTGCTACTCTCTTTCAACCATGTCTTTTGCATAACTTTATTATTTTCTTAGAAACTACAATCCCAGGGGCAGCTAGGTGGTGTAGTGGATAAAGCACCGGCCCTGGAGTCAGGAGTACCTGGGTTCAAACCTGGTCTCAGACACTTAATAATTATCTAGCTGTGTGGCCTTGGGCAAGCCACTTAACCCCATTTGCCTTGCAAAAACCTAAAAACAAAACAAAGAAACTACAATCCCCTTTTAATAACCTCACTATCTAGCTACTTCTCTAAAGGATGTAACTTGTGAGTTTTACATTAGTTTCTGGAATTTTTCTGGTAACTTGTAAATTGTTTGGATATAGATGGTATTCTCCATCACAGAAACCCTAACTTTGTCCCTGATTATTGCACTGATGAAATGAGCAAGTCCATTAAGGTTGATCATCCATCCCATGTTGTTATTATGGTATGTAATGTTCTTCTGGTTCTGCTCATCTTGCTCACCATTAGTTCATACAAGTCTTTCCAGGCTTCTCTGAAATCCCATTCCTCCTGGATTCTAATAGAACAAATAGTGTTGCATAACATACATATACCACAATTTGTTCAGTCATTCTCCAATTGATGGACATCCCCTAGATTTCCAATTCTTTGCCACTACAAACAGAGCTACTATGAATACTTTTTGTACAAGTGACGTTTTTACCATTTTTCATCATTTCCTCAGGAAATAGGCCCAGTAGTGGTATTGCTGGATCAAAGGGTATGCACATTTTTATTGCCCTTTGGACATAATTCCAAATTGCTCTTCAGAAAGTTTGGATGAGTTCACAGCTCCACCAATAATGTGTCAGTGTCCCAGATTTCCCATATCCCTTCCAACATTGATCATTACCCCTTCTGGTCAATAATGGCCAGTCTGAGAGGTGTGAGGTGGTACCTCAGAGATATTTGAATTTGCATTTCTCTAATAATTAGTGATTTAGAGCAATTTTTCATATGATTATGGATTGCTTTGATTTCTTCAGTTGTAAATTGCCTGTGTATATCTTTAACCATTTGTCACTTGGGGAATGGCTTGTTATTTGTTTGTTCTTTTTCATAAATTTGACTCAGTTCTCTTATATGTTTTAGAAATGAGTCCTTTGTCAGAAATGCTAGTTGTAAAAATTGTTTCCTAATTTACTTCATTTATTTTGATATTGGTTACAATGATTTTGTTTGTGCAAAAGCTTTCTAATTTAATGTAATCAAAATTATCTAGTTTGTTTTTAAGGATTTTCTCCATCTCTTCCTTCCTCATAAACTATTTACCTTTCCATAGATTTCACAGGTAAACTATTCCTTGATCTCCTAGTTTGCTTATGATATTGTTTTTTTATATTTAAATCATGTACCTATTTTGATCTTATATTGATAGGTGTGAGATGTTGTTCTAATCCAAATTTCTGCCATACTAACTTTCAATTTTCCCAACAATTTTTTATCAAAGAGAGAGCTTTTATCCCAGAAACTGGACTTTTTGGGGTTTATCAAACAGCAGATTACTATAATCATTTCCTGCTATCTCTTTTGCACCTAGTATATTCCACTGATCCACCACCCTGTAATATAATTTTAGATCTCGCAAAGTGAAGCCACCTTCTTTGGCACTTTTTTCATTAAAACCCTAGATATTCTTAACTTTTTGTTGCTCTATATGAATTTACTTACAGTTTTTTCTGGCTCATTAAAGTAATTTTTTAGAAATTTGATTGGTAATGCACTAATAAGTAGTTTAATTTAGGTAGAATTGTCATTTTTATTATATTAGCTCAGCCTCTCCTTGAAAAGTTGATATTTGCCCAATTTTTTTTAAAAATCTGAAAAGTATGAAAAATATTTTATAGCTGTTTTCATAGAGTTTCTGAGTCTGTCTTGGCAGGTAGACTCCCAAGTATTTTATATAGTTTGAACTTTAAATGTGATTTCTCTTTCTAGCTCTTGCTGCTGTGTCTTGCTAGTAATACATAGAAATGCTGAGGATTTATGAAGGTTTATTTTATATCCTGAAACTTTGCTAAAGTTGTTAATTATTTCCAATTTTTTTCAGCTGATTTTTTTGGATTTTCTAGGTATGCCAACATATCATCTGCAAAGAATGAGAGTTTTGTTTCTTCCTTCCCAATTCTAATTCCTTCAGTTTCTTTTTCTTCTCCTATTGCTGAAGCTAACATTTCTAACACAATATTGAATAGTAGTGGTGATAATGGGCATCCTTATTTCCCCTAATCTTATTGGTAATGCCTCTAGTTATCCCCATTGCATATAATGCTTGTTGATGGTTTCAGATAGATACTGCTTATCATTCTAAGTAATAATCCATTTATTCCTGTTCTCTCTAGTGTTTTTACTAGGAATAGGTGCTGTATTTTTGTCAAAGGCTTTTTCAGCATCTATTCAGATAATCATATGATTTCTGTTAGTTTTCTTATTAATATAGTCAATTATACTGACACTTTTCCTTACATTGAACCAACCCTGCATTCCTGTAATAAATCTTCCTTGGTCATAGTGTATTATCCTAGTGATAAGTTGCTCTAATCACTTTGCTAAGATTTTATATAATATTTTTGCATCTATATTCATTAGGAAGTTAGGTCTATAATTTTCTTTCTCTGTTTTGACTCTTCCTGGTTTAAGTATCAGCACCACATTGGTGTCATAGAAGGAATTAGGCAGAGTTCTGTCTTCATGTATTTTTCCAAAGAGTTTATATAGAATTGGAACCAATTGTTCCTTAAATGTTTAATAGAATTCACTTGAATCCATCTGGCTCTGGAAATTTTTTTCTTATGGAGTCTAATAATGACTTGTTGAATTTCTTTTTCTGAGACAGAATTATTTAGGTATTTAATTTCTTCTTCATGTATGCTATTCCAATCAGTATTAAGTTGGAGCTAATGAAAGTTTTCACATTTTCAACCTGGACCAGGTAAGGAAATAAAATCTCAAATATACTGCTATACAAAGTACTTTTGCAAATAGTTTGTATTCTTTCCATCTATGACATCAAAGAATCATGATTTTGATCTTGTAGTTAGACTTTTTCCTCTCTGAATGTTTTCTTCATAATGTTTAGTTTAGAAGAATCTGCCAGAACATATTTTGACTATTTTAATGATGTTTCCATTGTTTTTAATAAGCTAAAATACTGCATAGGCCTCCAGGAAAGTCTTTCTTTACTGACTTAGCAGTTGGGATGTATGTATTTGAATATCTCTTCTTATGCTTCCTTCATTTTTCAATGTCAGTAATTACCTCTCTAACCAAGATTTATAAAGATCAAAGTATGCAAATTCCTTTTTCAACCAAAAAGTAATATTAAAATGTGAGCTGCATTGACTAAACGTGAGCTAGCTATTAGTCATCTATGGACATATTTCCAAATAATGATCATAGTTTTCAACTCAGAGAATCAAATCATATCACTAATTATATTTCTTATCTATTACTATGCATTTTGGAGTATAAGTAGTTTAAGGGTGGCTTAAATGCCACAATACTATATAAACAGTAGGCTCCTTATCTATTTAAATTGCCAAATAAAAAGATATTCATTAAAAATTGGTTCCTTCCTAAGAACATAATAAAAACCTACTTAATTATTATAATAATTAGAAAAAGATTCAGTTTACATATAAAAGTAAGGAAAGAGCTCAGAGTTTAGGTAATTTGCTTTAAAAATAAGAAGGAAGGGGTGGCTAGGTGGGGCAGTGGATAGAGCACTGGCCTTGGAGTCAAGAGTTCAAACCTGAGTTCAAATCCAACCCCAGACACTTAATAATTACCTAGCTGTGTGACCTTGGGCAAGCCACTTAACCCTATTGTCTTGCCAAAAAAAAAAAAGAGAGGGAAATAAGCACAGGCTTAGAAGACATGATGAGATCAGTGAAATTTCCAAAAGTTATTATTTTACTAGTATATATTCACAAAAATTTTAAAGATCAGGACAAGCATTTTGGGTCAATAAGAAGTTAGCAAAATTTCTAAAGTTCTTTTCTCATACAACTGCAAATTCTTGCTACTACTTCCTAATAAGCAATTCTTTTGCTTCAGAACTCAGAGATGTCCAGCAATTTTGATGGCAGAAATATCTGCTAAGGCTCTTGATTCAGATATAGCATTTTGCTTCTATCAATTAGGGTCAATATATATTTTTCCCCAATTTGCATATGAGTCAAAGCCACTGTTCAAAGAATAAAAGTGATTGGACTTTATTAGGGGAGACAGTTTATGAAAAACTGAGTAGAAATATATATAAATTTTCCTAATTACTACTAATGTCCTAATCAGTGTGACTAAAGTTTAATATCATAATTTTCAACTTTCTTGAGCACTACATAATAAGTGGAAACATTAACACCCTATATAGTACATGATGACTGGAATAGAATTTTGCTTTATTTCAATTAATGTACAACATGTAAGTCATATTGAATCACTGTTTAAATTGACAGTAGGGATTCAGATTAATGAAGCTCTAATTCAGCACAAATCCAATAAAATAATAAATTTTCTGAATGCAATTATGAATTAAGAATGAATAATGATAGCTATATCCTGCTCTATATAAAATGCATGTGGAACATTTTAGTTAGAATGAGTGGAAGATCTTTGAGCAATGATTTCATCAATTTTGGGAATTCCCAGCTTGGAAACATCTTGGAGTTCTACAATTTGAGTATCTGTACCTTACAATCCAAGTGATTTTCATTTGTAATCTCAGCAGCTCCCATGAATTCAATTATTACAGATAATTTTCAAATCAATTGTCTAGTCCTAAATTTCTTCTGACATCCATTTCTTTTCAATGTCTCAAATATGATATCTAATATACCTGTTAACTTTAATATATCTGTAACTGAACTCATTATCTTTTCCCCTAAACTTTCTCCACTCTTCCTAACTTCTGTATTACTTTTGAGTCATTCTACCAGCCTACCAGTCACCTAGACTTGATACCTGTGTCATTCTCATCCATACACCTACTGCTGTATACAGCTTACAATATCTACCTTCATACTGCTTAAGTGTTAGCTTCATCCTGTCATCTGACAATGCATTTTGATACAACCCACATCACTGCACATCTTGATTACTGAGACAGCCTGTTGGTTGGTTTCCCAACCTTGCCTTCCCCTACTGTAGTAGAGGAAATATTGGACAGAGAAATATATTTTATAACTAATTTGTTCCATTTGTTCTGACCATGTTAAATAGTTAACCTCTTAGCTGGTCTTACATTAACATTGACTCCCATCTATACAAATGAAGTCAATGAACATTTTTATAAAGTACCTTGCCCTTCCCTTGCAAGGACTCAATAAATCACTACCCCATGTATAAGACAAGCTCCTATCAACAAAACAGTAGTTCCCTATCCTAATCTGAAAGAATTAAGTCTTTCACTATCACTCCACATCTGCATATCCCTAATTACCTCATTTCTATTCTGGGAGTTATTGATTCCCTCAACATATACCTAAATTACCTTGTCTTCCTGCCCCTTTTAGGGAGTATAAATTCCCCACATAACCACTAATATCTTCATAAACTTCTTTATTGCTTAATCCCTGTTAATTTGTCTTCCTTTGGGAAGCTAGCATGCTCCCGAGGAGTGTCATTCTCCAAACTCTCCTGCCCCTATACTTTTCCTTGCTGCTTATCCTTTCTTGGTGGCTGCCATTATTATTGTTGTTCCTGCTATAGCTACTAATCATTCTTTCCCTTAACTTCTGCTAGCTACAGTAATATGCAAATAAACTCTTTTGTCCCTAAATTCTTCTGGGTCAGAGTCAATCTTTTAGGTGAAATCTTTCACATTTGCTTGAACCCTTGAAACCTTTAGCTGGTTCCAATTTTCCTGCAATGTCCTCAACACTTTATCTGGCTATATTTTCCCAGAAACAGTACTCCAACCCATTCTTCATTCAACTATCAAATTTATCATACTAAAGAGTATGACCATGTTACAGTCCTCCCCAGCCTCCCTAATCACTGTATTTATCATATACTTGTATGTATACACCTAAAATCGTGTGTTATATGATAATATACAAATTATTATTATTAATTCCCTACTAATTTCAGTATAAACTATTTGAAAATTAACTTTTAAAGTCCTTCATAACCTGCTCCCTTTCTCTAATACCAATCTCTTTAGAATTTACTCACTTTCAAGTACTCCATGATCTAGGGCATTGGTTTCTAATGCAAGACACTCCAATCTCCATCTTGTTTCTGAATTTTCACTCCCCATTCTTATAATTTCTTCTTCACCTCTGTCTTCTGACTTCTCTGGCTTCCTTAAAACATCAGCTAAAGTTCTATCTTTTCCCAGAAGGCTTTTCCAGTTCTCCTTAATCTTAATGCCATACCTTAGAAATCATCTTCAATTTATCCTTTATATATCTTGTTTGCAGATAGTTGTTTGCATATTGTCTCAATTGAATTATGAGTTTAAGACTTGAATTATGAGTCTTTAGACTTGAGATCAGAGAGACTGTTTTTGTTGTTATTGATAGTTTGATTTTTATTGTGTTGTTTTTAACCTTTCTTTGAATCCCAAGTATTCAGCACAGTATCTGACACAGAGTTGACACAATAAATATTCATCAGTCTGACTTCATTTGAAATGGTCACATAGATAGAATGTGTCAAAGGAAGAACCAGGGTCTAGTTTTTCCTTATTCCAAGGTTGTTTCTCTGTCCAGTACACCACTCAGCCTCTAACAACAGTATGATTTTTAAGGATTACAAGAAATGTCTGTCAAAAATCATCTCTTCTGCAAAGTCAACACAGTTTAGATTATTGTGTCTTAAAAAACACTATTTAAATACATTTATTGTGAGGGGCAAAAGTGCTGACCTTTCAGAAACATATTGCTAAATTAGTCTAAGCCATAGACCTCAGTTTCTATTTCTCAAGAATCAGGTGAGCATGAGAACAGGGATCTCCAGCCAGAAAAATTATGTCACCCTAACCTTATAAAATGTAAACAAAGACAGACCCTCCTGGGAAAGCTTAGGTACACCTCCCTTCTCTTCTGACCATCAAGTTTGACCCGGCAGAAAAGAGGAGGGGAATAGGTTGTGTTTTTTTAACCCTGCTTCAGTTTCTGTAATTCGGCTTTTCCTGCTCTCTCTCGGAGAGTTAGGAACTGCTCTGCTTCTTGAAAAAAGCAAATTAAATTTTAACTCTTTGCTGCCATTTTGAGAGGACTCTGAGTAGTCATTTTGAGTTAGGGTTTAAATTTCCCTCACATTTATGTTTCTTATTGGGGGCAAAAATAATTTATTTATCTGTGTCTTTAGAGAACATTGGATTAAAAATTCAAAGAGAATTTGAAGAACTTGAAGGGGTAGATTCTGGATAACTACTTAAATTTAAGCTTTAAGAAATTATAAATTACCTTTTAAAAGTCATTTAATCACTCTGGGCCTCAGGGTCCTCTGTTGTAAAAAATGAGGAGATTGAAACAGGGGATTTCTAAAATCTCTTTTTTATATAAAATTCTGATCCTGTGATTTAAAGGTCTGTTGTACCAGTGCTATTTTATCAAGAGGGTAGTCAGGTAACCAGGATTTAACATTGATTCCTCCATATTACCATGGATAAGTGATTATAATATATCTTAGACTTAATCACGTCATCTGAAAAATGGGGATAGTTATATTCATGCTATTGGAATGGGTCAAACACTTTCTGTTCCTGATATATACTTATCTTTTTAATGTTCCAATCATCTCACTAGAACTATAAATTGCCAATAAGTTGCAGATCAGCACTAGCAAACATAATTTCCTCACTGGGAATATCTAATCCAATAAAATCACAAGCCAGGTCCAATTGTAGTAGGGGGAAAATATTAGACAGAAAAAAATCTGTTTTATAATTAATCTATTTCCTCTGCACTGACAAAGTACTTTACTATACTGACTACCTCTCTCCTCCCCCCAGGTCATCACATTGTCCATGTTGTAAGATGAGTTCAAAGAACTTTTAGTAAAGTATCTTGCCCCTGCAAGGTAAAGGCTGAGTAAATGCCTGCCTCTAGGCAAAAGACAGGCCCCTATCAATAAAACAACAGATACCTGCTTTAGCCTGAAGGAATTAAATCTTTGAGCTACTATCCCTCATTAAATCCCTAATTATTTTATCTCTGGTCTTTAACTACTCCCACTCATCACCATATCACTCATTCCTTGACTCTACTGAGCTACACCTGCCCACCCCGCCTACATCTCTCTACATCCTCCTTAACAGTACACTTACTCCTCCACTGACTGGTTGTCTTTCTGTGAAGCAAGCCCCCTCTGAGGTCTCTGGGCACTTCTTTACTACTTTATCCTTTGCTGACTGATCCTCCTTTGGAGAAACCTTCTCTTAGGGAGCATTATTCCCCAAAGGGCTATGCTTTCTTCCTATATCTTTCCTTATTGCTCAACCTCTCATAGAGGTTTAGGTCTAGGTTGTTTTTCCTTTAGTTCTCTCTCTCTCTCTCTCTCTCTCTCTCTCTCTCTCTCTCTCTCTCTCTCTCTCTCTCCTTAGGGATCAGTGGTAATCATAGTAAACTCTCCTGCTCCTATTACCCTTCCTTACTGTTTATAGATGATGTTCACCCTCCTTTGGAGGACAGCCTGCTCTGGGGAACATTATTCCCCCAAATTCTCCCATCTACTTCTCCATACTGGATCCATGTTGATTTAAGCCTAGTCACTATCTCAAATGAATGGCTGTTTCTCTTTCCTCTCTTAGTTGTCCTTGATGTTCTCACCAGTACAGCTTTTGACTATTACTTCTTTGTTTAATTCCATTACTTCTACTGAAATTCACTATCCTGTGAACTTACTGTAATAACTAGTGAATTTTTGCAGTACCCTATAAATTAAATTTTATGCCTTTTCTTAACCTCCTGAGTCATAGTCTGGTGGTTTCTTCATCCAAAATGAACCAACAACAATCCTTAAATCCCTTCCCCAAAGCCCATTCTCCCAGCTTCATAATAAAAAGCAATGTATAAATTTGAAATTAATTTTTGAAATTAACAGCCTTGATGGAAGCAACTCCTCTCAGCAGTCCACAGAGCTAGGACAACTGTATTTGACTGGTTATGGACTATCTTATCCCCAACCAGAGGAAAACAAAACAAAACACACAGAAAAAACAACCCTTCCTAATCTGATGTACATTGTATTATTTTCTCTTAGGTATCTCTTTTCCTTAATCTTAATTCCTCATGCCAAAAATTGCTAATTTGTAAATATGTTTGCATACAAAATATGTACGTAATATACTAATCTGACTGTTCCCCTGCTGAGGGGAGAAGGGTGGAAAGGGAGAGTGGAGAGAAATTTTGTAACTTGGAAATATGCATGTATATATATACATGGATGAAAATAAATTTTTAAAAAATTGGAATTAACTAGTCATTACCTTGAAAACAAATAATTTCTTATGTACTGAGATGAATGCAAATGAGCATAATATAGATGAGTCTATTTTATAAGAAGACTGAAGAATGAGGAGGGAAAAATGATATACTACCTTAGAAAGAAAACTTGCATGTGACATTTATGTGGCCAGGGAAAGCTGCACAAATATTCCTGGATTTAGAGAAGAAGAAGGGAGAAGGTGACTAATGACAAAGTTTATTATTTTACCTCAGTTGCTGTAGTCAATTCTAATACTGTTGGAGCTGGGATCAAAAAATATTCCTGGCTTTAGTATTTCTCTACATCAAAGTTGCCCATCTATAATTACAGAGGGCAACTGTAGTGCTCCTATTGAAAGTGGAATAGGCGGGCAGCTAGGTGGAGTCAGGAGGACCTGAGTTCAAATCCAACCTCAGACACTTAATAATTACCTAGCTGTGTGGCCCTAGCCAAGCCACTTAACCCCCATTGCCTTGTAAAAAAAATAAATAAAAAAAAAGGAAAGTGGAATAGGATTACAAACCCATTCAAAGAAACTGTCTCTCTGATTAAAAGGAATCTTCATGCTGATAGTTCCTAAAGAATGGAAGAACTACCATGTTTCTCAAATTATACTTTTAACCAGCCTAAATGTATTAAAATATGAGTTGGAATTTGAAAAAAAATAACCCATTTTCTTAGTTAATCAATGTTAGTTCAAATGTGTTGTGAATTGGGGGAGTTATATTTGCTTTTCTGCTCTTTCAATTGGATGTAAAAATGTTTTCATTGCATACAGACTGAAAAATAAAAGGTGGGGGAGTGGATAAAGTAGAATATGAAAGGGTCAACCCCCCACAGATCTCCACCAGAAGAGTGACAGTCTGAGGTTTTGCAAAGAAGATTTTCATCTCCTTGAAGCACAGCACCAGTTGAGCTAGTGCCAGAGGAAAAAAATCTATATTTGGATGGTTTCAGTCAATGTCACATTTTTATGCATCATTTTAAAAAAAAGATCCAACCATATTTTGAAATCTCATACTTTGGGGTCTCAAGTCTGAATAAAGAAACATCAAAATGATACAGGAAATGAAAGATTAAGCAAGGGTTAGAAAAGTGTTAGAAACCTATAGTTAAATGAGAATTTCAGTTATTAGTGACCATGTAATTTATGAGCCTCACCAAGACTCTATAGTTGAGAAACAAAAAAAGAGAAAAGAAAATACTAATGATTAAGATGGCTATTATACAAATTTGTAAAGACATCAGCTCCTTTTCAAGTTGTTGGAACAAAGCCAGCATTGAAATCTCAGTCTGAAGCTGGCTTAAAATGTTAGGACGCCAAGTTGAATAACTCTACTGAAAACAGGAAGGAGCCATTGTGACATGTGACAATTCATATGCTATACAAACAGTCAACATGTTTCAGAGTAGAGAATTTAGATTCAGAGCAATAGGATTTGTCTCCCTAGGCTTTCCAGTTCAGCATATTTTGTCTAATCTTTCTTATAACTTTAAAAAAAAACCAAATTTTTAAAATATCTTATTAAGCCTATATGCATGTACACATATACATGCATGAATGCATATGGGCACATAAACATTTTGTGCACATAAACATTTATGCATAGGTGCATACATACACATGCATGCTTCCCATGACTAGAATATTTTGGTTACAACAATATTCCCTAAAGTAGAGGTCCCAGCAGGCTGCTTCTTAATGAGTGATTTCTGTTACATTTATGAATCAAAGTTTTCTATAGCATTTTAGTAAATGGAGGGGGAGAGAGAGAGAGAGAGAGAGAGAGAGAGAGAGAGAGAGAGAGATGATTCCCAAAGATGATCAAGTTTAAGATTTTAAGTAATAAAAGAAATTAAAGACAAAGTTGGGTCATGGTGATTAGTAAAGGCAGAGCATTCAGAAATAAGAAGTCTAGAAAGAAAACTATTGCTATAAAAAAGGAAAACAAAAAATTTAAATAGATATCTAAGAGATAAATAAGAGAATGAATAGATTTAAGATCAGAGAGAAAAATGAGAAATAGAGGGAAATTTTCAGGCCACATAGATGACTCTGTATGCATGCTCATTCTATTTCACAGATTTATAGCAAAAATTAATTAATCATGATATCTAAGCATCGTTTGCTTTCTAGATACAATATAATGTTTTTAAAAGTTTAATATATTTTCATTGGTTACAGTGAATTTCACATTTATTGCCATAAAGACACTGAAAGGAAACTAGGTGCCTTAAAAAGAGTACTAGACCTGGGTCCAAATTCTGCTCCTGACACTTTAGAACTCTATAACACTGAAAGAAAAAAAAAAGAACTTTTTGAATACCAAATATCTATTTGTCTGTCTATCTGTCTATTTATCTATCTGTCCTTATACACGTAGAAAGATATTTGTAATTAAGAGTAGTACATTGGATTTTATTCAGAAGCATATCAGGCAAAAATGTTCCCTGCTCAGTTATTCTAGAGTAATATACACCCACATTTAGCTCAATAAGAAAAGATTTGGCATGTGGTACCACCGGAATCAAGCACTAATGCTTTATTTTCAATGAGAAAAGAATTACACTAGCATTTTTCTCATTTATTTCTTTCTTCTAAATAAAAGGATGACTGCTTATGGGAACTTAAACGTTCATATACTGAGTTTTATCTCTTTAAGAAAGAGAAGATGGGTACAACTTTTTTACTGATCCTCTTGTGACATTTAAATTTGTGTTTAATCCCCCAAATCAATTCCTAGTAATTTTGGTTTTTATTAAAACAAAAACTATTCTAGAACTAGACAATTTTATTCTTGATTAAATATCAAGGACATATTTCTCATTCTTGTACATGAATAAAACATTTGATTCCCTTTAAGTTAAAATTATCATAAAAATAGTAGGCTAAATTCAAATAGTTTAAGATATTAGAAACAATTTTCAATGGAGCCAAAAGGATAAGCTTAGGCAACTTTTTTCTTTTCTTTTAAACTCTTAAGCTGATGAGAAGGATGATTTTACTGAGTTATGATTAACAAAGCCTTTACTAGTTTTCATGCTTGAAGGAAAGAAAAGGAGACACTTGCTGTTTGTAGTATATTACTCCAAGTAATTATATTCTCTTCTCTTCTTGTCTGACAATTAACCTCTGAAGTCACAAAAAAAATATTTTATAGTAAAATGAGAAAGTATGTGGCAAAATTTTCTCTAGCTCTTAAATTATCCAGAGACCTTTACCATGCTGCATTATTAGTGAACAGAGTAGATTTCTACTTAGTGCATTATCAAAAGGACATTTATTTCAAATGAGTAGGTATGTCTGTACACACACACACACACACACACACACACACACACACACACACACACACACACACACACACAAACAGAGGTACATACACCCCTCTGTTATATAAAAATCTGTATTAAAATATGGTTATCCCCTTTTTCTAATTTCTTCCACCTTATCATGACCCAAATTGCCATCCACAGTAAAGTAATTGAGCTTAATCAAGAAATAATTTTCTACCTTTAGTACGGCATGAACTGGTTACATGATAAAGAACATTTCAAGCTGTTTGTAAAATTATTTGTCCTATAGAGGATACAACTGTCTATTTTCTATGTTTGCAGTTCTTCCTAATTGACCACGAATATCATCAGAAAAAGTAATGAAGCTCTGAATGATAAATGAAGTATGTAACTTCACTTATTTAAAAGAAAAAATAGAGAAGAATCTGTACTGTCCTATATTTACAACCACCATAAAGAAATAGATACTTTATTAATTCTTATTGTATAAAATTATTTTAAATGCAATTTCTCTTTCTATCTTTCTCTTGTACTTTATTATTCATATATAGAAATGCTGACGATTTATGTGGGTATATTTTATATCCTGCTATTTTGCTAAAGTTGGTAATCGTTTCAACTGGATTTTTTTTTAATTATAACACTGTTTACAGATAGACTCAAGGTCACTGACATTAGAACCCTGTAATTTAAACACACACCCACACCCCTCAACAAAATAAGGCAAAACCCTTCCCCAGATCCTGGGGAAAAACAGCAAAAACAAATCCAATCTTTGTGAAACAAGGACAAAGAGAATCCCACAGAAAACTGGATTCTAACAAGACACAACATTCTGAAAAGGGAAAGTACAAACCATCTACAAGCCAAAGGGAAATGTTCACTCCTGGGTCAAACAGGGAAGCCAGGAGCAGACCCGGGAGGTCATTTTTCAGGGTTTGAAGTTCGGTCTCTTGGGGGGGGGGGTGTTCTTGGTAGGAACTGGGAAAGAGTGCTACCTGTGTGAGTGGTCCCTGAAGACCCCTTTCAAAGTTCGAGTTCCTCAGGCCAGAGATACTTTGGATCAGTGGGGGGCACTTCTCCACCTTCTCCAGGGAGGAGTCCACAATGACCCGAGGAGACCCATGGAATGAATGCTCTTAGGCTAGGCTGGATGCAGTCTACAGGCTCGGGGGGTGGGGGGGGGAGACCATGGGAGGGCCCCCGGGTGTCTCTTCTGCTTGATTCACTTGGCACCGAACCCCACTGCGACCACAGTGGAGAGGGTGAGGAACCAACGGAGGAGGGTCGAGTGAATGAGGAGACTTTGCGGGGGGCTTCTGGGGAGCAGTCTCTGAGATTTCCTCTCCAGTTCTTGGCTAACAACTCCTGTGGCTCCTCACACGTCTGGATATTCAGGAGGAAGGATGTCTCCTTGGTGGCTGGGCCACCTCAGCGGCTTCATTCTGGAGCGGTCCGGCCTCTTGAATCTGGGGCATTCTCAATGGCAGGGACACTGCGGGACGCCGCTCCTTTCGCGGGGCTAGGGCGCCGCGGGGATCCAGTGCAATCCTCTGAAGGAGCCGACCCCCGGGGAGCTCCCCCGCTCACGCGTGGGCCCAGTGTGACCCGCCTCGGGAAGCCGATCCCCGTGCTTCTCTGGAAGGCCGGGCCTGCGGTTCGGGGAGAAGACTGGGCAAGGGCAGGGTCGGTCTCTTTGCGCCCCATCTCCCCCTTCCAAGCCCAGATAGATGTGATATAGAGAAGGCATCGCCATCTGGAAGCCTTTTCACGGCACCCGCCCCTTCTGGAAATTCTTCAGGAATTCCACCTCCTCACCCTGGCTGTGAACTTGTTGGTGGCTTCTTTCAGGACTTCGGACAAATCCTGAGCGTGCTCTGGGGCCTCGGCCTCCACGGCGCTCTTCTGTCCCCGGACCGGTCTCAAGTCTTCAGAACCAAGTGGTCGGAGTTTTCAACTGGGTTTTTTTACTTGATTTTTCCAGGATTCTTTAAGTATACCATGATATCATCTGCAAAGAGCAAATGTTTTGTTTCCTCGTTGTTTGTTCTAATTCCTTTAATTTCTTTTACTTCTCTTATTGCTAAAGAGTATTTGCTTTTTAGTATATTGTTAGTATATTGCTATAGCATATTTAGTATATTGTTAAAAGTATTTCTAAATACTGTATTGAATAGTAATGGTGATATTGGGCATCTTTGTTTCACCCCTGACTTTATTGGGAATGCTGCTAGTTTATCCCCATTACATATGCTTGCTGATGCCTTTAGATAGACACTGCTTATCATTTTAAGGAAAACTCCATCTATTCCTATACTCTACAGGTGTTGTTGTTTTTTTAATAGGAATGGGACCCGTATTTTATCAAAGGCTTTTTCAGCATCTACTGACATTATTATATGATTTCTGTTCATTTTTGTTATTGATATGGTCATTCATGTTGATTGTTTTTCTAATATTGAACCATGCCTACCTGGTATAAATCCTACCTAATCATGGTGTATTATGCTAGTAATAACTTTTTGTGATCTCTGATGAAATTTTATTTAACATTTTTGCATCAATATTCGTTAGGGATAATGTTCTATAATTTGTTCTGACACTTGTTGGTTTAGATTTCAATATCATATTGGTGTCATAAAAGAAATTTGATTGAACTACTTCACCACTTTTTAAAAATAGTTTACATGGAATTGGAATTAATTGTTCCTTAAACAAATGGTAGAATTCACTTATAAATTCATCTGGCCCTGAAGATTTTTTTCTTAGGGGATTCATTAATGGTTTCTTCAATTTCTTTTTCCTGAAATGAGGTTAAGTATTTTATTTCCTCTTCTGTTAATCTTGGGTATATTTTTGTAAATTGTCATTCATTTTACTTAGGTTGTAAAATTTGTTGGTATACAGTTGAACAAAATGGTTTCGAATTGTAATTTCTTCTTCATTGGAAATGAATTCACCCTTTTCATTTTCGATACAGGTTATTTGATTTTCTCCTTTTTTAAAAATCATATTAACTAAAGGTTTACCTATTTTATTGGTGCTTTTTCATAAAACCAACTCAGTTTTTCCTGTTAGTTCAATGGTTTTCTTACTTTCAATTTTATTAATTTCTTCTTTGATTTTCAGAATCTCTAATTTGGTATTTAATGGGGAAGTTTTAATTTGTTCTTTTCCTAGCTTTCTTAGTTGCATGTCCAACTCATCAATCTCTTCTTTCTCCATTTTATTCATATAAGCATTTAGAGATAACAAAATTTCCCCCGAGAACTTCTTTGGCTGCATCTCACAAGTCTCATCTTTGCTATTGTCTTGTTGGAAATTGTTGATCATTTCTAGCATTTGTTGTTTGTGCTACTCATTCTTTAAAATTAGGTTATTTAATTTGCAATTAAATTTTAATTTATCTTTCCATAACCATTTACTACATATAATTTTATTGTTTGGTCTCTAAGCAACATTAGTTCATAGTTCATAGCTCATAAATATTCACACTCTCTGTACAAGTACACTTCATCATCTGTTCCATTAGAAATAAACTTCTCAAGAGCCATAAATATTATCAAATTTTATCACCCCCACTTTCCAAGTATACTCTATAGAAATACAATCTTCATGAGCTAAAGTGTCATGTAAAGTAAAATCACTTCATGATGCATTTGTACCCTCTAAGTACTCTTTCCAATTGTAGCTAAAGTATCAAGTAAATCATGATCACTTCATGATCTGTTTAAGTCCAGACTCTCTAAGTACATTCCCTCTCTCTGTCCCAATAGAAAGACAACATGAGTTAAAATATCATGTAAAGGGAAATCACTTCATGATCCATTTATGTCCATATTCTCTAAGTACACCCCCTCTAACTATAGTCAACTCTCATGAGCTAAAGTAGCAGCTAAATCATCCACACTTTCATGGTCAATCTATACTCATACTAAGTGTATTCCTTTTAAACTGTCCCAAGAGAAATGCAATTCTTCAGAGTTAAAAGTATTGTCTCATCATGTAGAGATTATATTCTGTTTGATATTGACTAGCATACTTTCTTCTTTCTGATCAGTTCTGGTCTTTTTAACAGAACATTTTGAAAGTCCTCTATTTAATTGAAAATCCATCTTTTCCCCTGAAAAAAAATATGCTGAAAATTTCAGGATAGTTGATTCTTGGTTATAATGGAATATCATATTCTGGGCCCCCCAATCTTTTAATGTCAAAGCTGATATGTCCTGCCTAATCCTGACTGTCATTCTTTGTGATTTAAATTGTTTCTTTTAGGCTGCTTGCAGCATTTTCTCCTTTAGTTGAGAATTCTGAAACTTGGTTTCAGTATTCCTTGAAGTTTTTTCCTGGGATCTGTTTCAAGGACTATATTCTCTTTTTCTTTTTCAAGATATTGATAAATGGTGAATTCTTTAAAGGACTATGTTCTCTTTTTTCTTCTTTTAGGGTAGTGGCAGTTTTCCATGATAATTTCCTGAAAGATATTTTCCAGGCTCTTTTTTTTTGGGCGATGCTTTCAGGTAGACTAATAATTCATAAATTGTTTCTCCTGGGCCTATTTTCCCAAGTTGGTCACTTTTTTCTTAAAGGTATTTTACATTTTCTTCCTTTTTTTTTCAGTTTTTGCTTTTATTTGATGGAATTTTGGTGTCTTATAGAATCATTAGTTCCCAATTATTTCATTCTAATTTTTAAGGGTTTTATTTTTGTCAGTTAGCTTTTGTGTTTCCTTTTCCAGTTGGTTAATTTTACTTTTAAATGGGTTGTTTTCCTTTTCAAGTTGGCTAATTTTACTTTTTGAAGAAGTTATGTTCATCTCACACTATTAGATTAGCCAAGATGAGAAAAAGGGAAGTTGATTGCTGTTGGAGAGATTGTGGGAGGATTGGGACATTGATACATTGCTGGTGGTGTTGTGAATGGATCCAACCTTTCTGGAGAGTAGTATGGAACTATGCCCAAAGAGCAATAAAACTATTCATACCCTTTGACCTAGCAATTCCAATTCTAGGTCTATATCCAGGAGAAATTGTAAAAAATAAAAAAAAAGGAAAAGTCCTACATGTTCCAAAATATTCATAGCAGCTCTTTCTGTAGTGGCAAATACTCTGGAATGTTACTGTTCTATAAGAAACCATAAATGGTCAGACTCTAGAGAAGCATGAAATTGCTTACACAATCTGATGCTGAGTGAAGGAAGTAGAACCAAGAGAACAATGTTCACATTAACAACATTATGAGATGAACAACCTTAACAGAAGTAACTCCTCTCAACAGTCCAGAGAACAAGGACAACTGTATGTGACTAGTTATGAACTATACTATCCTCAACGATGGGAAGAAAAATATAACCAAACAAAACACACAAGGAAAAAAAAACCTTTCACAACCTGATTAACACTTTATAAAAATTATTTCTTATGTATCTCTTTCCCTCAATATTAATTCTTCATGCCAAAAACTACTAATTTGTAAATATGTTTAACAAAATATGTATGTAAAATGATGACCTGGCTGTTCCCTGCCGAGGGGAGGGGAAGTGGGAAGGGAGGGTGGAGGGGCATTTTTTAACTTGGAAATATGTGTGTATAAATGGATGAAAATAAATAAATAAATTTTAAAATAAAAAAAGAAACTATGCTCCTTTTCCAGGTGGTCATTTTTTACTTTTAAAGGAATTGATTTCTTCAATAAATTTTTTTATAATTCTCTTCCAGTGCTGTCATTTCTTTTTTCCATTTTTCTTTACCCTCCCTTCTTTGGTTTTTAAAATTCTTTTTGAGTTTTTCCAAGAGGTCTTTTTAGATTTGAGACCAATTCATAAACTCCTTTGAGGCTTCACATATAGACATTTTTTCACTGCTTTCCTCTTCTGAGATGACATTTTTATTAGAATTGTAGCATTCTATGGTTAGCGATTTTTTCTTTTTTCTTTTGCTTATTTTGACAGTTGAGCTCTGCTCCTGTGATAGGGAGAGTATAGTCCCAAGCTTTTTGTGCTAGAGCCAGAATTTCGTGTCTTTTCACTTGCAAGGGTGTTGCTTGTGCAGGGATTTATTCCCTTCTTTGTGCCCAGGCACTGCCTGTGCAGTGATTTGTTTCCAAACCAATCCCATATGTTGCCCCAGCATTACCAGAGCTCAGTTTGTCTTTAGAGCTTGGATTGGGACTTTCACTACTGTCCTACTGCTATGCTGACTTGCTAAACTTTGACCTGACCTGTGTTGTGCCTAAGAGCTTTCCTCTGACTCTCCTGTTCTCTGCCCTATGCTAGGCTATATTTCTCTTTTACACAGAAGAGACAGATCTTTACTGAACTTTCTTCACAATATCTTGAGTTGAATACTTACTTATCTCTCTCTCTCATTTGTTTTGTGGGATCTATATCTTTAAGGTTTGTGTAGAGACTTCATTTAAAGATGTTTCAGGAAAAGTTCTGGGAATTTCCTAGCTTCAAGTTGTCAATTTGCTTGTGCCCTGGAAGTCCTTTAGTAATTTTTAAAGTGTTCTCTATTATAATTTAGATGCTAAAGTCTAAAGATAAAACATGAATGATACTGAATTCATACTGAGACAGACCTATTAACTTATGAAAAAAGAAAGTAAGTTTCAACAGTTAACATAATTGAGTTGTATATCTTTTTCTAAGGATAAGAGATGTTTTTGGTTTTGATGAGTGCATACACCTTCAAATGAATATTGATGTGTTTGCTTGCCCTATTAGGAGATCAATAGTTAGAACAATATTTTTAGTTAAGCTTAATCACATGGCTGATTTAAGAAAATGTGTGATCAGTAGACCCCTCAGTCAGACCTACATAAGAACTCCAAAAAGTGAGCATGCATTGATATTGACAAGAATTGTGTTAAGAATAGTTCTTAGAATACTTTTGCATGATAAGCAGCATTTATCTAAAACCATCAGTGAGTATTATATGTAATAAGGATAAGCTAAAAACATTCCCAAATAAGATCAAAAGTTAAATATGAATGCCCATTAACACCACTACTATTCAATATTATTAGAAATGTTAGTTTTAGCAATAAGAGAAGAAAAAGATATTAAAGGAACTAGAATAGCCAATGAGGAAGCAAGAGTCTCCTTGCAGATGATATGATGGTATACTTAGAGAACCTTGGAAAATCAACTAAAAATCTACTTAAGATATAAAATAAATCCACATAAATCATCAGCATTTCTATATGTGACCAATAAATTCCAAGATCAAGACATAGAAAGAGAAACTCTATTTAAAATAACTGTAGACAATAGAAAATACTTGGGAATCTACTGCCCAAGACAAACCTAATAACTCTATGGACAACAATTGCAAAACACTTTTCACACTTTGTAAATTCAGATTTACGTAATTGGAAAAATATCAGTTGCTCATGGATAGACCAAGCTAATATGATAATAATGACAATTCTATTTAAATAAATTAATTATTCAATGCCATAACAGTAAAACTACAAAAAATTATTCTACAGAGCTAGGAAAAAAGGTAACAAAATTCATTTGGAGGAGCAAAAGATCAAGAATATAAAGGAAATTAATGGAAAAAAATGCAAGAGAAAGTGGCCTAGCTGTATCAGATCTAAAAATACCTCATAAAATGGCAGACATGAAAAATGCCTGATACTGGCTAAGAAATAGAGGAGTGGATCAATGGAATAGATTAAGTACAAATGAAACAGTAGTAAATGACTATAGTAATCTACTATTTAGGAAACACAAAGATTCCAACTGCTAAGGAATAAGAACATATTGTTCAGCAAAAACTACTGGGAAAATTGGAAAATACTTTGACAGAAACTAGGCAGAGACTGTCATACCCTGTCCCAATATAAGGTAGAAATGAGTAAAGGGTGTATACCATAAGCCAATAAGGAGAACAAAGAATTAGTTAGATTTAAGGAGAAAGGAGGAGTGTATGACAAAAGGAGATAAAGATATTATAAATTAAAAAGTAAATAATTTTGACATAAAAAAAGATTTTCTACAAATAAAACCATGAGATTAGAAATCTGGGAAACAATTTTCACAGGCAGTTTTTCTGATAAATGACTCATTTGTAAAATATACAGAAAACTAATATATAAGAATACAAGTCAATTTCTAACTAATATGAACAGGCAGTTTTCAGATGAAGAAATTAAAACAAGCTATAATCATAGAAAAATTCTCCAAATTATTGTTGACTAGCACAATGCAAATTTAAGCAACTCTGAGGTATCATCCTATACCTCAGACTGGTTAAAATGACACAAAAGGAAAATGATCAATTTTGGAAAGGATATTGGAAAACAGGGGCAGTAATGCATTGTTGGTGGAGTTGTGAACTGATTCAATCATTCTGGAGAAACTGTCCCAAAGGGCAACAAAACTGTGCTTATCCTTTGATCCAGCAATACCAGTACTAGTTCTATATCCTGAAGAGATCATGAAAAAGGAAAATGATTCACATATAAAAAAACATTTCGAGTAGTACTTTTTGTAGCAGCAAAGCATTAGGAATCAAGGGGATGTCCATCAATTGGGAATGGCTGATCATGTTATGTTATGGTATATGAATGTGATGGAATACTATTGTTCTGTAAGAAATCAAGAGTGATCTGACTTCAGAAAAGCCTGGAAAGGCTTACATGAACTGATGCTGAATGAAGTGAACAGAACCAGGAGAACTTTGAACACATTAACAGTAATATTTTATGATGAACAGTTATGATGGAACCAACTCCTCTCAGCAATTCAGAGATCAAGGCCAATCCTGAGAGATGTACTATGGAGGATGCCAAACTATGGAATCTAAATGAAGAGCAATGTATACTATGTTTACTTTTTGAAACGTTTTTCTTTTTTTCTCATGTTTTCCCCTTAATTTTTCTTCTTCTTTCAAAATATGACTAATATGGAAATACATTAAATACAAATGTACATGTATAACCTATATCAGAATATTTGCTGTCATGTATTGGAGGGAGGGTGATAGAAATATGTGGAAGTCAAAAGCTTGCAAAAAAGATAAGTGCTGAAAACTACCTTTGCATAAAATTGGAAAAAAGAATACTTTTGCTACAGTCAATCAGTAAATTTTTATTAAGTGCTGACTGTGCCAGGCACAGAGATGTTTCTTTAATGCTTAGCACAGAACTAGGCATATCATAGGAACTTAATAAATGTTGATTGATTGAAGCACAGAAAAGTAAAAGATGATTGCTGTCTTTGAGGAACTAACATTCAAATCTAAATTTCATAATCTCAGTAGGATGGGATGAAAACAGAATGACCTTTTCAGGCCTAAAGTAGTCACAGCCAAATATTTTGACTTTAAGCATGATAGGAAACTTTGAGTGAATCATTTCTTTTCCAAAGGACTCCAAAGAAGTAAATTCTAAGCTTTCATTAATATAGTTATATTATTGTTAAATAGTCCTCAAATTGAGCATTTCTGACCTAAGTTTTTCATATTCACCTTTGTTTTTAATACTTCTTTTTTACAAAATATTTTTATTTACTTGTATACTTAAATGTTAAAATAATACTTTTTAAATGTACAAATTTAGCTTAAAACATTTTAAATGCATTTTTAAAGTATATAAGTAAATAAAAATATTTTGTGAATAAATTTAACATTGTAACAATCTTTATATGGTGTTGAATGTTGTAGGTTTTTCTAAAATCTAATAACATAAATTCCTAAATAAAATGATTAAGACACACTAATATGCAACTTTTTGTGAACTCCCCTTTCTATACCAGTTGTGTTTCTTTCTCTTCATTAATCTTCATTAAGGTGGAATGTTGGCATAGGGCTAGGGACTGTCTTTTACAAGGAAAATCTGGATTCAAATTTTGCCTCTTGCACAGGTTGGCTATAAAATTTGGGCAAGTTATTTAACCTCTTAGTGCTCTGGACAACCTTCTAAGAGAATAATTTCCTGGCATTGGTAGTGGGGAGTTACAATACCAATGAAATTGCAGATCCATTCTCTTCCCCTACATAGGACAACTTAAAAAATTCAAAATTAAAAAAAAGAAGTGATTTGACTATCTATCATGAAGTGATAATCAATTAATCCTCCATACACAACTCCTCCCGACCCCCACAGAAAAAAAATGAAATTACTTCAAAATGGGAATAGTCTTTAGAGAGCCAAATTAGGGAGAGAGTGAGATGTATTCTGTCTTGAAGTCAAAAGACTTGAATTCTACCAACTGTGAAACTGAAACTCTCTGGGTTTCAGTTTGCTCAAATCTAAAATGGAGATAGTAGAGTGCACAGTATTTATTGAACAATTTTAATTTGACAATAAAATTGGAAAGTGTTTATGAAAATGATTTTTATCTGTAAAATACTCTAATTCTCCCAAAATGCTGTTCATTGGGAAAAAACAGCAATTACTGACTCTACTACATATTTAAATAGGAGCACACCTCTAACTTCTCTTTTTCTATTTGCTTCCTTCCCTTTTCCTTTTTCTACCCCCCAATACTAGAAAGAAATCTATTTGTAAGCATTTAATAGTATTCATTTATGCAAATCTTTAAAAAGAAAAAGGCAGTTTGCTGATCATAAGGCTTTATAAAAGAAATCTGAATCAAATGGGTGAGAATCAAAGAAGCAGAACAAGTCTCAAAAAATAAATCTGTAAAAAAGCATTCTAAATCAATGTCTACATTTAGCAATGGTTTGTGGAATATTGGGAACTAAATTTTACTGTTTCATCAAATGGCTGAAGCTTTATTAAACAATGAAAATAACCATGTAGTAAACATTCCCTCCCACCCAAAAATAGCAACCTTCAATAGTGTGTCCTCTTGATTGCCTATAACTTACCATCTTAATTATGATCATTAACATTATGATGTAGTAAAACTGTGGATACTATGTTTCAAAATTATATCTCTCTGCCCCCCTTCCCATTCTTCCCCCTTTAAGTTCCTCTCTCTTTCAAAATAGGTTTTAATCTATTTTTTTCCCTCCCTTAAAGTCCTGGGTAAATTGATGGTCAGGTTCCCATGAGAAATGCCTGCTCGGCACTACTCATGTATGCAGGTAGTGTTACCATTGCAGCATATCACTGCTACTGCTGATACATCATTTTCTTTCTGATTGCTAAAAGAATGGGGGGGGGGAATACATATAATACAGTACCAAGTCTGCATTTATTAAACTGTTAGGTTTCATATTGCTAGGTCTCCAAGACATGGTAAATACCATCAAGTATTTTTAAAACTGTGCTCTCCCTGTGCTCTCTGCACATAAATAAATTCAAAGTACATGATTTTAAAAAAAGATACTCATCCTATATATTATATACAGGACAATACATTTAGCAAGAAGGCCATTAAATTTAAATAAAAATAAATTAATGGGCTGATATGATATTAGTTAATTTGAAATTTGTAGGTGTTGCCTGATATAATTGAAAATCAAATCAGGGCTGTAATAGAATTTATAAAAAGCAAGTCTCATAAATGTGCAAGCACATAACGTCCCTAATCAAATTATACAAACTTCAGATGGGTCAAATTCAGAACCAAAATGTCCTTGAACTAGAAAAAACCCATTAAAAAGAACCTTTTTGACTTTTAATTATTATGGATCAAGTCTGCAAATTAGAATTTTGCCCCTTAATGTCTCTTGGGTAGCTAAGGATTTTTATTGTGTCTTGAACTCTTTACTCTGGTTTTCTAGGATTATACATTTTTTAAAATTACTAATAGTTATTTGATTGGATGAGAGACAGTGGTTTGATTTTTAGTTAATAGTTACTTTTCCACAAAAAATTCTAACAAATAGAAAATTTTATTGCTTGACTGCATGAGTTTTCTAGGTCTTCTAGCATGACATCTAGGACTTAAAGTTACAGAGGGTAGACAGCTGTTTATTGTCTTTCATTGAAACAGGGAAATCTCTTAGGATGCAAGGTCTTTAGTGTTCATTCTTAGCTTATAAAAGATAATATTCAGTATATCTATTCCCCAGGTATGAAGTAAAAAAATGCATGCCAATTTTCTTAATATCTTACTCACAAGGAATGACATAATCTCTTCAGAAGGTGAGCAACCTACTGTTTGTTTTTAGCTTTTGTTAAAAGCACTCTCTTAAGACTGTCAGTTTGGGCAGAAATCTAATAGTCACACACACATCTCTATGCTGTTGGGTAAGAACTTGTCCTGTGGGGGAAGGGCATTGCTAAATGATTTTGAATAGCATTACTAGCTGGAGTGTCATGATGTGGTGAATTTAGAACATCTTGGCATTCCAGTATAATTTCCCCAATTTCTTGTGTTCTTTGCCATAAATGCCATATTCCTTCACAAGCTTATCTAAGTTTTTTTTTTCCCTATTAAGTTAGAATCAGCTTCATCCCAAGAGGGATGAAAGGAAATGAGATGACTAAGACATTGCTCCTCTCAAATTCATGGGGAAAAAAGTGTTCTTTTTGCAGGTGGATGGGAAAATATCATGGCATTTGACTATTTCTTCTACAGATTCATTGAACAGGATTCTATAATCCTCTTTTTTAAGTGGAACTCTACTAGCCTAAAATTAGCTGTAAAAATTCAAATGTCTCTCTCTCAAGGGCTTAAATCACTGAACTGTTAAGCTCTGGAATACTAGAAAGTCAAGCATATATACTTTCAAGCTGGTAAAGGTTACTGGGATCTCAATTATTTTTTTCCATAATGATTTTTAATTATGTAAAAACTAGGGGGGGAAAATGAGGAGTTGCAGGTTAGAATATCAACCCCAAATTGATATTTATAAAATGCTTTGTTGTTCAGTTGTTTTCAGTGGTATCCAACTCTTCATGATCCTGCTTGGGGTTTTCTTGGCAAGGATATTGGATTGACTTGCTATTTCTTTCTCAAGCTCATTTTTAACAGATCAGGAAACTGAGGCAATCAGGGTTAAGTGAATTGCTCTGGGTCATATAGCCAGTAAGTATCAATATATAGAATTCAGAAAAATAAGTCTTCCTGACTTGACATTTATAGAATGTTTTAAGAGTTATAAAAATACTTTTCTCACAATCATCTTTTGAGCTGGAACAGAGTTCTCCAAATTTCTCCCCAGAGACATCTGGCCTCTAAAAATCACAGAATTTAACATCTGGAAGGAATCTCAGCAGCTCTCTAGTACAACACATAAAGGGAATCTCCACTATATATACCTGACAAGTCATAAACCATTCTCTACTTGAAGATCTCCAAAGAAGGGAGAGCCCACTATCTACTATTTCAATCATTTCATTTACTTTCATTATCTTAAGACTAAATGTATTGTTTTTTACAATTTTTCAATTTTGCTCCTGTCTCTGCCCTCTGAAGCAAAAAAGTGGGTGGGGGGAATCCATTCTTTCTTTCATAGGAAAACATTTCAAATACTTGAAGATAGCTGTCATTTCTCCTTTTCTGTTGTCTGGGTTCTCCCCCCCTGCCCCCCCAACAAATCCACACATAACATTAAATTGAGGACCCTGAGGATCCATTCTGTCCAATTTGCAATGGCACCCAAAATGGAAAACTCTGTTCCAGGTATGATTTGGTCATGGCAAAGTACATTAGTACCATCACTATCTGAATCTATCCTAAGATTGCAATAACTTTCCTTATCAAAAGGAATTTGAAGTTTACTGAAACTCCCTATACTGTCTTGAGGTCATGCCATAAATTTTTACCTTTTTTAGAGTTTTAATTTTTGGATCTTTAATGTATTTATTCTGCTTAAATTAAAAAATTCCTGGAAAGGGTGTTGTATCAAATATCCCCTATCAGTTAATGATTTTATCTGTTATGAGACAGCACAGTACTAACAGGCAATGAGATAAAATGAAAAAGGACCCTAGATTTTTAGGCAGGAGACCTGAACTCGAACTCCAATTTTCCTACTTATTGCCTGTGTGCTTTGGGAAAGTCATTTAACTACTCAGGAGCTCTGTTTTCTCTTTTCTAAATAAAGTGATTAGAAACTTATAAGGTCCCTTTCAGATCTAGAACTATTATTTCAATACTAAGTTTATGCATCTCAGGAGTATTTTGGATGTTGGTTGTTGTACATGGAGGTTATAAAACCCCTGAAGTCTGGGGTAGTATCTATTCCTCTTTTTGAAATCATCATAGCTAACAGAGTGCTGTTATTAAGGGAAGGCCTATCTCAGACCAGTGAAATGACTCAGGCCCAGGGAGTTAAAAATCCAATAAGACATTCATGGACCATAAAAATGCAATAAAAATGACTTTACTAATTACAAAGGATGAAATGGATACAATTACTAACATTAGAAAGATGGTAATTCAGATAATATAGCTACTCCCCTCTGTCTCTGCATTCACTGCAGCAACTGCCTTTGATTCATCAGAAAGACATTTTGTTAGAGTAGTGGCAATTTTCCTAAAATCTCTAACATTCCCCATAGGTTTGCTGAACATTTCCCCATAGGTTGGTTTTTTTATATCTCAGGTGGGAAGGAAGTCAAAAATAATCATGATAGAGAGAATGTCCTCCTTGAACCCACCCCCCACCCCCATAAGGAGAAACCAGGCCAGTCTAAATAAAACTGGTGTTTCCTATTACTGAACACATAGGATGCTTTCACTAAATAATTTCTGGATGATTGTGAGAAAGTCAAGAGTAGTCATACATAGTTTAATGTGCATAATGAATTTAGAAATTATAGGCATTTTAGTGACTTTCCTTCCTTTTCTCAGATGAAGATCTGGCATTGTTACTTAAAAAAAGGGTCAGTTGACATTAGCTCTCTTATTTCCTATATATCTAAAAACCCCTTATCCTTATCTCCTATAGTCTCCTTTCCCTCATTCTCTTGACAATGCCAATCCATCTATATGTGGGATTATTACCTTTCCTTCCTCCAAACTTCATCCTTAATCAACTTCTTCCTATCAATTAGTTCCTTCCTTTCTGTCTGCAAACATGTCCATTTATTCCCATCTTTAAATTGTCTTCATTAGATCCTACCATGCTCTTGTTTATCATGGTATAATCTCTCCTCCCTTTCTCAAATTCCTTGAAAAAGCTCTCTCTCCTTGTTGCCTCCACTTCCTTTTCTTTTATCTACTTCGCAACCCTTTGCAATCTGATTTTCAATTATATCACTCCATTGAAAATCTTTTCTCTATTCAAGGATCTCTTAATTGTCAAATTCAATGTTATTTTCTCAATCCTAATCTATCTCAAACTAACTACTGAATTTGGCAGTCTTGCACACACTTTCCTCCTGAATACTTTTTCCTCTCAAAATTTTCTTGCTAATCTTTCCTGTTTTCCATCCCATTTTTATAACCACTCTTTTAAAAAGTGGCATGGAAACCAGGAGATTCACAGTATTTTGTCACCTAATCAACTATATCTTGATCCTAACTAGAAGTGTTTCCCAAGATTCTGTCCTGGTCCTTCTCTTCTCACTCTTTATGATCTCTGTCTTGTTAACTTCATTAAGATCTTTGAGTTTATGAATGTTCACAATGTAGAGAACTCCTAGATTTATATATTCATAGTTATTCACTCTTCCAGACTTTAGTCCAGTATTGTTAATTGTCTATTGAACATTTCAATCTGGGTGTACTGGAGATTTCATAAACTTAATGATGTTTAAAACTGAATTTATTCTTTTTCAAAACTCTCCCCTTCTCTATACTTTCCTATTTAGTAGTGATTACACTACCATCCTTCCAGTGTCTTAGGTTTATAATCTTCCTAAACCCTCATCATCAATGCTTTCCACCTCCCCACCATATGCAGTTTTCAAATATTGCCATTTCTACCTTCACAGTATCTCTCAAATCTGATCTTTCTCCTCTCTCAAACAGGTACTTTCCTTCAGTCTTCATTATCTCTGAATAGGTAACTACAATAGCCTCCTAATAATATTAGTGCATAAATTTCTCACTATTCCTTTCTTATTCTACATAAGAGAGTCATTTAGGTTATGTGCAGATCTAACCATGGCACATGACTTTTAAACCAATCAATGAGTTACCTCTACAAGAAAATATAAACGCCCCTGTTTAGTTTTTTTTAAATTCTAAACAATATTACTCCAGTGTACCTTGTCAGTCTCACTTGATATCTACATTCTACATTCATCCTTTTTGCAAGCTTTTGATTTCCACATTTTTCTACCATTCATACTTCCTTGCCCCCTCCCCATGGTATGAAAAATTTTACATGGATTGTACATATACAATCATATTTAAAATATTTCCTTTTTGTTGTTTGTCCTTCTTGAAGAAGACCATGATATGAGGGAGGTAATGCCATGAGACATGCATGTGAATTATATTTGAGTGAGGGGGGTGCTGTGCAAAGTCACCAGTGGTACTTTCTCCTCTGGAGTTAGCTGGATCTTGAGGTCAGACATATAGATTAGGATGCTGGAGATGGCTCTGGATGAGGGGTAATCAAGGTTAAATGACTTTCTCAGACATATGTCACTAGCTAGCTGTGTGACCTTCACCAAGTCAAGTTCTGAAACTCGATTTGAACTTAGGTCCTCTGGACTCCAGGGCTGGTGCTCTATCTACTGCAATACCTGGCTGCCCTAATATTCCAATATTGACACATTAGTCATGTTATGAAAGAAGAATTAGAACCAAGGTGGGGGGAAACATGAAGGAAAAAGAAAAACCTTAAAGGAAAAATTTTAAAGTAAACATTTTTATGCTTTACTCTGCATTCAGAGTTCATAGTTTTTTCTTCTGGATATGGATGGCATTTTCTATAATGGGTCTCTCAGAATGGGCGGTTCATTTGAGATCAATCTTCCCAAACACACAACTAACTTTCTTTCTGTGCCTTTTCTTGAAAGCCTCCCTTATCTCCAATTATCAGTGCCCCATCCCAACTATATTACTACTTTGCATTAGTATGTAGTAACTTTATATTAATGCTGTATTTTCATATGTACTTATCTTTCCCATTAGCATGTAAGCTCCTTGTGAGTAGTTATTGCTTCATTCCTTTTTAGTTTAATTCCCCAGAATCTAACACCAGTTCCTGGGATATAGTAGGCATCTATTAAATATTTGCTGATTGACTGACTTAAGAGAAGGGAGGCAAGAAGATTTATCAAATTCCTACTATATACTGGGGGACAATTAGGTAGTGCAGTGGATAGACTACCACCCTGGAGTTAAGAAGACCTGAGTTCAAATGTGACCTCAGATACTTGACACCTACTAGTTGTATAACTGTGGGCAAATCACTTAACCTTGATTAACTCACATCCAGGATCATCTCTAATTGTCTTGACTCACTTCTGGCCACTGACCCCAGATGACTCTGGGGGAGAAAGTGAAGCTGATGACTTAGCACAGTTGGGAAGGGGCACTAGTAATTGGAGATAGGGGAGGCTTTCAAGAAAAGGCACAGAAAGAAGGTTAGTTGGCTCACTGTGTTTAGGAAGATTGATGACTCTGTCACTCAAAAATTCAATTCATGAAGGATTATGTTTGTCACCATAAGATATTAATAAAAGTTTAATTTAGTAACGCAAGTTGGCAGTAGTGAATTCTAAGAGAGCAGGGGAAAAAAGATACTCTCACCATTTATCAAATATTATTCAAATTGCTGATTGAACAAAAATTGCAAATCTTTAATTAAAAAAACAAAAGCATGAGTTTTATTGTTCCATTAATCTTCTTAGGGGAATGGGGAATGATAAAATGAACTTTGAAAATCAAGAATTTATTCCTTGGATCCTCTTCTTTTCCCCCTTTACTATCATGCTTTTTGCCAGGTGTATTGTTTTTTAGGTTTTTGCAAGGCAAACGGGGTTAAGTGGCTTGCCCAAGGCCACACAGCTAAATAATTATTAAGTGTGTGAGGCTGGATTTGAACTCAGGGACTGCTGACTCTAGGGCCAGTGCTCTATCCACTGATCCACCTAGCCACCCCAAGGTGTATGTTTTTAATTTAAAAAAACAGTATAATTTCTACAATGGTATTTTTAAGGTCCTGTTTCCTTTCTTACAGTCTGATAGGATGAAGTCACAAAATTTAACCACTTTTTCAGTAGCATTGAGGAAAATTCTAGCCTAGTCCTGAATACCTAGGAAGTTAAGATTATCTGGCTCAAAATCTAGAAAAGAATAAGAAAGGGTAATAAATAGTACTAGGCAGGTGACAGATATAAAAATAGAATTATCACAGTAAATAGTGTGATTCAGGAAGTAGTAGAACTATATAAAGAAAGTTGGCTTTCATAAGAAACTTAATAAGAAATTTTTAGGTTATTCTGAGTAATATTTTGAGTGGACTTAATGCTATAATTTCCTTTAAAAAAAGATGTTTTTTACACCTATAATATTTGTTAGAAAAAAGCAGCCTATTGATTTGAAGAATATGTTTGTGGAAAACATTACTTCATTTGAGAAAACAACACATCTAGTAGAGGTAATAATAATGCTGTGGACTCTATATTTGCTGAATCCTATAATATTAGTTGGTTTTACTCTTGCCAATATTTCAGAATTTCCAAGGAGTACTACATAATGTCCTTAAGGCTAACATCATGGTCTTCATATATTCAACTAATGGTCCATATACTGAAGAGCTATAGATCAACTGTATGACTAGTATCCTTAGTCTGTTGTGGAACTCATGGCATGAGCTAACACCTATAACTCAGAGATTCTAAACTTTTTTGAAATTTTCTAAAGAAGGAATTTTGAACCTTTTGTATGTCATGGACATGACAGACTGGTAAAATCTTAGGACATCTTCTCAGAATATTATAAATGCATGTATCCCCATTTCAGTCCACATATGATGTGTTTAAAATTTAGAATTTTATCTCTGTACTCAAAATTAAAAGAATATATCTATATGCTATATTTCTCCCCTCTATTCCCTTCCCCTATATTCATTTTTACTGTAAACCAGGGAGATAGAAAGTTAAATGAATATCTCAGTCATTGATACCACAAACATATATGCATATATAGATATTTATGTACAATTGTTTAATATAACTTCATATCATATTTCAAATCATATCATAAATGCCTGTATCCCTACCTTAGTCCACATACTACATGAACGAAATTCAAAATATAATTTCTGTCCTTAAAAAGATAAGAACATATGTTTATTTACATGTGTATATATGTGTGTGCACACACACACATATTTCTCCCCTCTATTCTTATTCCCCTATTTATTTTTACTGTAAACCAGGAAAGCTGTAGGAACCTCTAGATCTTTGATAACACTTGTTTGACAAAGAGTGGGGAAAGACTTTAATAAGGGAATCATAGAAAGGCAGCTTGGAATAACATGATGGCTATAGAGTCAGAAAACCTTGAATTTAAGTTTTAACTGACACATTTTGATGGTATGACCCCAAGGCAAGTCATTTAACCTCTCAGAGTTCCAGGCTATTCTCTAAGACTATAAATTACAGAAGAGTTGTGAATTTACAGATCTACAATGGCAAATAGATTTTCCTACACCAGTACAATAAAGATGGCTCCACAAAAAAGAAAATAACTAGAATTAACAGCACTGTCAGCATTTGTGCTGTGTGTAAGAGGAGAAAAGCAGGGAGAGAGGGAAAGAGAGCATGACATAGATAGAGACACAGTGAAAGAAACAGAGAAACAAAGAAAGAGAGAGATGTTCAGAAATAAGAGAGGAGACATAGAGAAACAAAGAGAAAAATCAGAGAGAGATGGAAGAAAGGAGACGGAAGGAGGGACCGAAGGAAAAGATGTGAGTAAATTCATTATATGTATGTGTGTATATATATATATATATATATATACATATATATATATATATTTATATGTGTGTGTGTGTGCACACATAAACATACATACACACATACAACATATATATATATGTAAATATATATAAAACATTTAGAATTTTCCTTTTAATATTCAGATTTCTGAATTAAGTACATTTAATACAAGAAAAACTGATTGTGATAGCTGTTTTAATTCTATTGTTTCTTATGTGGTCAGAACATTCCTTAATCTCATGGAAAATGAATTAATTCAGTCAGTTAGTTAGCATTATCATTTTAAAATGCATACTGTGTGCAGGATATTTTGCTGGGCTTTGAATGAGAAACATAGTTTAGACAAGATGAATTTCTATCATTTATGGTATTATAAGTAGACAACCACAGATAACTATTATAGGTGACATTTTATAATAATGACATTAGAGTTACAAAACAAAGGGCTTTGTGAATTCTAAGAAAGGAGGACCATTCTAAAGCCAGTGGGAATAAGTGAAAGATCATGAATATGGTTAGTATTTGAGAGGAGTCTAGGAATAAGGAGGAATTATGAGGTATGAGACAATAATAAGCAAAGGCACAGAGGTAAGAAAATCCTTATTGAATGTCAAAGATAAAAACTAGTCCAATTTGATGGTAATGTATGGAGAAAAACAATATAACTTAAGGCTTGAAAGATGATGGTGGTATCAGATTGTGGAATGCCTTGAATGTCAATAAAAGAAGAATGGCAAAAAGAAGCTTCTAAAGATTTCCTGATAAAAAGTAACATACCTTGATTTATGCATAAGGGAAATTATTCTGAGAAAAAGATAAAGGATGGGTTGGAATAAGAATATAAACAGATAGAGACACGGAGAAAGAGAGAGAGAAACAAAGACAGAGAGAGATGTTGAGAAATAAGAGTGGTCAGAAAATATAAACAGAAAAGCCTATTAAATTAATAGTTCATATGAGATAATGAGGGTGATTATAAAGAATGGTGTTGGTACAAACACAAAAGGGGATGGCTTTTGACAGAAACTGAAGACAAAAATGAGGACTGAACAAAGCTCATTAGATTTGGTTACTAGAAAAGAGGAGGAAGAAAATGAGAATTAAAGAAAGATGTGAATGGATAACTATTGAAAGAGGTGGAAGTAAGTGGAAGTACCTGGGAGATAAAAGGAGTAATTCTAGAGGGTAGTAGGAAAATGTCTTTTTCAGAAATCTCTTAAACTATAAATTACAACACAGAGATTGTTGGAAAAGGGTAGATTGATACGAGAAGGTTTGAGATAGAGGAAGAAAGCCGAAAGGTCTCCTTGTCTCCTCAGATAGTCTCAACTATGTCAGTGAAGTTGTTTGGCCAAGTTAACTCTAGTAAGGTTAGGATTATTGTTGGAACTGACAGGAAAGAGGATGAAGTTTAGAATAATCACTCAATGAGATTATATGAATTGTTGAATTGCATCAATTATCATCTATGTTTAGGTACCATGTATTATTAGGAGATGAAATCAACTTAAGTTAGAAAATTTATCTAAAATTTATCCTCCCAAGGTTTTTCTGTGGGGCAATGGGGCTAAATGGTTTGCCCAAGGCCACATAGCTAATAATTAAGTGTCTGAGGCCAGATTTGAACTCAGGTACTCCTGACTCTCTGGTGGGTTCTCTATCCACTCTATCCACTGTGCCACCTAATTGCCCCTGTATCCAGTAATTCTTAGCAGCCTAGGAATAAAAGAAAAGAAGATGGGTAGGAGTTAACCAGGAATAAGGATTTCCAGATTATGAAAGAGAGAATGAAGGACTGGCTAGAGTTCTCAGGGTAATACTTGGTCAAACATTAATGTGGCACACTCACTATGGTATTAGAGTGGAATATGGAAATAACAAAAGCCAAAAAAGGGGAAGATATAGTTCTTGACAAGACCAAAGAATAGGTTCAATATTGTGAAAGAATAGGAGAGGTAGAAAGATGGGATAGAAGTCAGCTCAGTCCATAGTTCACTAGCAATCAAGCTCAGCTCTCACCAACAAGGAGACAGATAAGAGGAGAGGACAGACAAGTGAGTTGTATGCCCTGGAAAAGACAAAGACTGTTTCGTTTGGGGCATAAAGTGTTTTTTAAAGAATGTGGTCTGTGTGCACCTATGAAACTGATTTATGTTCTTAAAAATCTCTAGAGACACACTGCTGACAGCTAAGGTGACTAGTTCAAAGCAGGAAAAAAGGTATGTTATGGAGAAATCATGAGGAAATATTTTTCTTGATTTTCTATTAAAATGGACTGGGGGATAAAGGGAGAATAATAATATCTTATTTTTGTGTTACACGTGCTTTTCAAAACCCTTCATAATCTTTTATCCTAGGTGATTATGTAAAAATTTATAAAAACTTCATAGCTACTAAAGAATATTGTGCATGGAACCTGAATGGTACCTAAGGTAATAGAAAACTTACCTAAAGCAAGAGAAGAAACTATTCCAATTACTTTGTATTTGCATTTATCTTTCAAAATTTATTTTATATGAATGGTCAGATATTTAAGAACACTTTTTAATTCAATGAAACCATCAGAACCAAGTATAAGAAAGGCCTTGATACTTTCTTGAATCTATAAAAACCATTGAGTTATGCCCTAAGAAATTTCTATATAAGAAACTAGAGAGAGATTATGAGGATCTAGATGTGAGAGGTTAAGTCAAGAATGACATTCTGAACTGCAATATTAAGTGGGAGGTGCTAACATAAGATGGATATGAACTAGGTTGAAGGACAAAGAAGAGGTAACTGGCATAGACTCAACCTGTGGAAACAGAAACTTAGGACAAGAAAGAAATGTTCCCAAAGAAACCTAAATAACAACAACAACAAATCTTACACAATTTCAAAGAAGCAGAGTCTCCTTGTGTCAGAGATATGATATATAGCCCAACAGAGACAAGAGAGTGACCCCTCCTCTCCCCATAGGAGCCAGCTGCTAGAGCTGATCCTTTATGAATTAGTGAAAAGTATATATATATTACAATGCTGCAAGATATTGAAAATCAGGAAGCTGATTTATAAAAGGATAAGGATTTCATGGAACAATGGGATGTAAAGCCACAAAGGTCAACTGGATCTACAGATAGATGGTGACCACCTTAAGTTGAAAGTTGAAGAGGAAGGCATAGGATGCAGACAGCTATAGTGAAAAGAAAATCCAGGTTTCTTTTTCCCTTAAACCTCCTACCATTGCCACTTGTTGAATCTCTACCAGTTATTGTTTAAATCTCTTCTCTTCCTTTCATTCCTAGACATCAGCATGATATCAGAGAGCAACTAGATGATACAGTGCATAGAGGACTGTCCCTAGATTTAGGAGGACCTGAGTTCAAATCCTATCTCAGTCATTTGATATTTATTAACTGGGTGATCTTTAGCAAGTCACTTAATCCTGATTGCCTCATATCCAGGGCCATCTCCAATCATCTTGATTCATATCTGGCCATTGGACTCAGATGTCTCTGGAGGAGAAAGTGAGACTGATGACTTAGCACAGCATCCCTTCACTCAAATTCATGTGCTTGTTATAACATCACCTCCCTGATGTCATAGTCTACAAGAATGATCAGAATAAATCTATGGATTTAGGAGTCAGAGGACTTGAGTTCAAGTCCTTCCAATTTCTACTTATTGGACTTTGGGAAAGTTATCCTCTTAGGTCCTCAGTTTCCTAATCTATAAAATGAAGTGGATGAGCTATAGTGTTTTCAAGGTACCATCTTTAAATCTGTGAAGAATTAGCTACAATCTTTACTACCTATTCTTTTCTTACAATCTAGTTTCTTAATTGAACACTAATTGAAACTACGGTCTCTATGGTCATCAATGGTGACATACTGTCAAAATACAATGGTCAACTTTTTCAACCTTCAACTTCCTTCACCTATCTGAATAATTTTGATGACCTCTTCCTTTTATATAATCTTTCTTATCTTAGTTTAAAAAATTCACCAAATTTTCTCTTTTTTTTCAGTTGCTCTTTATCTTGTTTGCCAACTTTATATCCTCTTTTCTGGTTAAGCACATAAGCCTCAAGCTTATTTTCCATATATATAAATATATCTATTTCCACATATATGCTTATATGTATATCTATATATTTTGTTTATACTTATATACACATATATAATATGCTTATGTATTTATATATATATATATATATACATATACATACATACATACATATGCTTTCTCCCATGACAATCTCATTCACTTTCAGAATTTCAACTAACTTTTCTATGTAGATGTTTGTTTCTAGCTCTTTTTTATCTTCTAAAATCTTGAAAGTTGATTGGGTATGAGAAGGAGCACTGGTCTTAGAATCTGGACTTTGGGTTTGTATCCCAACACTTATCATTATGACCATGAGCACCATTCTTAACCTTAGTAGCATAACCTGTAAAATGATAGGATTGTAACTTATTCTCAAAAAGAGATTGTAGGAAGGCATCTCTTTGACCTCTTTACAAATGAGGGTGATGATGAGTGAAAAACACTTTTTAAATGGTTGCTTAATTCTTCCTATCCCCCTTAAAAATTCTTTATTATGAAAAAAAGGTTTTTTGTTGTTTTTAGAAGGGGTTTGGGGAAGAACATTTTGGGAAATGTAGGTGATTTAAAAGCAAAAGCTATCATGAGTTTATTTTTATTTATCAGTCTAGTTTTAAAAGCTATATAATATATACTACTTATTTTCAAAGCTATTCTGCTTCTGTGCTTCCTACTACACTTTCTTTTATTCTGTACTGTGTACTTTTAAAATTTTTCTCTTCCTACCCCACCACACCTGCCCTAGAGATCACAACCATTAGACACAGATATATACATATGTATATATAATCTGTTTAGACCCAGCATCCACCTGGCCCTATGGTCCTGGACAGGCTGTTTAAAACTATACTATGCATACTTCTGTTTATCAGTTCTTTCTCTGGACACAGATAGGGTTTTCTTTTATAGATGATTTGTAACTAATTTAGATGTTTATATTTGCCAAAATGACTTGCTTTCTCAAACTTGTTCCTAAAAAAATTGCTATTACTGATATTCTCTTACTTATGTTCATTTTGCATTTCATTATTTCATGACAGTCTTTCAGTGTTTTTCTAAAATCAGTGAACTCATCTTTTTTTATAGCATAGTACTATTCCTTCATGATAACATATCAAAACTTGTTTAGTCATTTCCCAATTGAAGGTCATCCCTGCAATTTCCACAAAGAGAGCTATTTTAAAAGTCTTAGAACACATAAATTCTTTTCCATTTTTCCCTTAATCATCTTGATTAGGGAAACAGACCTAATAGTGGTATTGCTAAATCAAAAGGCAGTTTAATAACTTAGGCCATAATTCCAGATGGTTCTCCAAAATGGTTGAATTCATTCACAGTTCCATCAAAAGAAAATGTGTTGGGGCGGCTAGGTGATGTAGTGGATAGAGCACCAGCCCTGGAGTTAGGAGTACCTGAGTTCAAATTCAGCCTCAGACACTTAATAATTACCTAAGCTGTGTGGCCATGGGCAAGCCACTTAACCCCATTGCCTTGCATAAAAACCCCTAAAAAACAAAACAAAAAACAACAGAAAAAGAATGTGTCCTATTTTTTTTCATATCCCCTCCAACATTTGCTGTTTTACCCTTCTATCATTTTTGTCAATCAGGTGAGTATAAAATGATATCTCAAGATTGTTTCTCTAATCGGTAATGATTTAGAAAAGTTTTTCAGATGACTACAAATTATTTTTTTATGGAAAATGACCAGTTTATCTCCTTTGACCATTTGTTAAGTGGTGATTGATCATATTCTTATAGATTTGACAGTTATTTTATACATTTGTTATATGTGACCTTTGTCTAATAAATTGTATATAAACTGCACCCCCCTCCAATTTTGAGTTTTCCTTTTGATTTTAGTTACATTGATTTTATTTTCATGAAATCTTTTTTTAATTTATTGTAATCAAAATTATCCATTTTACACCTCACAATACTCTGTTTTGTTTATTGATAAGTTATTTGCCTATACATAAGTCTGAAAGGTAATATGTTCCATGTTTTTCAATTTTTCTTATAATACATTACTTAATTTAAAAAACAAGACTATATTAGGGAGGAAAAGACTAAGGGCAGAAAATAATTTGGAAAAAATTGAAAAAACTTGAAGGCTAAAAGTTGAGGTAGAGAGATATAGGAAATCTAATTTAGTATAATATCTGTGGTGTTAGACAAGAGAGAGGAGATGGTAGAGAAAAGGTGGAAAGAGAATCAACAGGACTTGACAATTGACTGAATATTTAGAGTACATGAAAGAGATATGATCAAAGATGACTGAAAATCTTATCCCAGTATTCGTTTCAGTACAAGTGAGTCTCAGTAAGACACTGCATCATCAGGCCATCTCAGAGCCTACAGTTAATTCATTTTCCTGACTTCAGGGACAATAGGAGGTACTAATGTCAGACTCACCAATTAGGCCCCCCCTCACCTCTGGCACCACCTTATTTACTTTGGGTGCTTTTGCATTAAAAATGATTTGTTTTGTGTGATAGTTACTAGTGACATCCCTTGATTAGACTATAGGCTACATGAAGACAGAATATATATCTTAAACTAAATTTTGTATCTCCTCCAGCATATAGCACAGGGTTGAGGTTCAAAAATAATAAATACAGATTTATCCTATATTAGTTGAAATGAATTTATTTAATTGAAACTGAAAAAGTCTCTGAAATATTACATGAAAAAATTATTTCCATTTTTGATAAAAAGAATAATCACTATTTTTCTTATATGTGATATTAAATAATTTTTAACAAGAAAGCGACTGTTGTTACTTAATATTTCAAACTTTCCAGTCTATTTTAATAGCCTGTCATCTGTATCAAATATAAATTAATAGTAATTTCCTACCATCCAAAGTAGAAGAGTTTAATTTTTTTCTTTCTTTTTTTTTTTGCATAATGAAACTTGTTCCTTCAGGAGTTAGAAGGTGATTTCTTACCTGACACATCAGTAAAAAGTTCAGTGGGTTTTTCTTTGTCTTTAAAGAATGGTTATTCTTAGTAAAATAATAGGTTTTCTAGTCTTTCTAACTTTCCATAACAAAGTTGGTCCTGTCAAGCTTTGTATCCTTATATTCTATTGTCCAGCATACTTGTCTCCTTACATTTACAGTTTGGAAAGGGAGATTGTATATTAAGGTAAATTGCCAATTCTTATGCCACTCACCCCCTTCTCTTACCCTGATTTCTTAGCACAAACTTTTCAATTTTATACTTAAGATTTAAATCTTGGGTGATAGAAACAAAATATACAACTTGAATGTAGAATGGTCAAAACAGAGTTCTTGAGAGTAATGTTTTTAAAAATTAGAATTATATTTTTAAATTCACTAAACTATGCATATCATTTGAGCAAACAATGACAATAAAGCATATATCCAAAGAATGGCAAAGTCAGAGAGAAAGTTGTCATATATTCAAAAAAATAATTATCATAGATTTGTTATAGTAATAAAGAATTGGAAACAAAGCAGGAACTCATCAATTAGGGGATAACTGAACAAATTTGGATAATGGCATGAAATATATTTAAATAAATGAGGTGTATGAGGTATACATTGATATTTAGAAAGATTTACATTAACTGATAAGTTTTCTGTTCTGATTTTGAAAGTCATATTTCATTGAATATTCATATTTTCCTTTCAAAGGGTATGCTCAATTTTGCTGGAGAAAAAGGAATCAGAAAATAACTCTAATGATATTCAGAAAAAAAGTAGAACCAGAATGCTGAGTACAGGTTCTCCAAACAACAGACAAAGTAAAACCAGACAAGTTGGAAGATCATTGGGAAAGGTCTATTGCACAGAGGTGAGTGGAGCACAGTTCTTAACAGGCCTCAGTACTGCAGACCTGGCCCCAGCAGACCAAGAGTAGTCCTTGGGAGCTACTGACTCTGGGGCAGCAATAGTTGGTAAGCTTTCAGAAGGATTTTACACAGTGCTCTTTGCTGTCACTTAAGGCAGGTCTTTGTTGCTTTGTTCATACTCAGATTGGGTCACAGTCCCAGGAAGAAGAGGAGCAGTAGTGTAATAGCTTGCTGCTGCAGGGGAGCGGGGACCCTCTTCACAGTTCCAGGGCAAAAAGAGTGCTTGCAGACCCCCACAGATCAGAGCATATACCAGTAAAAACCTCTCCTAAGATCATAATACCTTGAAAGAACTGGAAAAATTTCAAGTTCCTAGAAGTATCTCTGAAAAGAGCTGCAAAACACCACCAAAGTTTGGTACAATGCATGTTCACTCTAGAAGCAGAGTCCTATCTTAACAGAGAGCTAAAATCAAGGCATAGGCTAGGAACATAAGCCATCAACAGAAGAAAATAAAATCTGACCATAGAAAGTTACTATGATCATTAGGAAGATTAAAATATACATTCAGAAGATATCAGTCAAAGTTCCTTTATCTAAAGTCTCCATGAAAAACATCAAATGATCTCAGGTCATAAAAGAGGTCAAAGAAAGATTTTTAAAATCAAGTAAGGAAGGTAGAGGAAAAATTGGGAAGAGAAATGAATGTGGTGAGGGAAAAATCATGAAAAATGAATCAGTGGACAAAACAATAGAAGAAAACAATATCTTAAAAACTAGACTCAGCCAAGTAGAAAAAGAGGAACAAAGCCAATGAAAAGAATGACTTAAAAATCAAAACTGGCCAAATGGAAAATGAGGTACAAAAACTCCCTGAAGAAAACAATTCTTTAAAATATAGAATTGAGTGAAAATAAGCTGATGACTTTGTGAGAAATCAAGAAACAATACAAAAGCAGTAGAATGAAAAACTAGAAGACAATGTGAAATATCTCTGTATATTCATCTGACCTGAAAATTGATCAAATAATTTAAAAATTACTGGACTACTCAAAAGTCATAATTAGAAAAAAATTCTTGGTATCATCTTTTACGAAAATATCAAGGAAAACTTACCTGGTATTCTAGAATCAGGGAATGAAAATAGAAATTGAAGGATTTCACTTATCGTCTCCTAAAAGAGATCTCAAAATGAAAACTCCCAAGAATATTGCAAGCAGTCAGAAAGAAACAATTCATTTGTTTCAACTATGTTTCAACAAGATTTGTAGGGCTTGGAAAATGAAGGCAAAGAATAACAAGGCAAAAGAGTTTGGATTACAATGAAGAATCAACTAACCAGAAAAATTAAGCATACTCTTTCAAAGGAAAATATGAATATTCAATGAAATATGACTTTCAAAATGCTCTGATGAAAAAAATCAGAACTGAATGGAAAATTTGATCTTCAAATATGAGATTCAAATAAAACAAAAAAAGGTGAACAGGAAAAGGAAATCATAAGGGACTTAATGATTTTGAGCTGTTTATATTCCTGCATGGGAGTTGAATAAAGAAGGGATAATGTGTTTAAAAAATGGAGCTAAGGAGTAAGAGAAGAAATGTATTAGGAGAAAGGGTAAGGGGGAAGTAGAATGGGGGAAATTATTTCATATATGAGAGGCAAGAAAATACTTTTGCAATGCAGTGGAAAAGAGGGAGGTGAGGGGGAGTGAGTGAATCTAACTTTCATTGGAATTGATTCAGAGTTGGGAATAATTTACACACTCAATTGGGCATAATAATCTATTTTACTCTACAGGAAAGTAGGATGGGAAGGGGCTGAGAAAAAAGAGTGGGGTGATAGATGGGGGGGGCAGATTGTGGGGGGGGTAGCCGGAAGCAAAAACCTTTGGAGGTGGGACAGGGTGAAAGGAGAGAGAGAAAAGAATAAATTTGTTGGAGGGAATAGAATGGGGAAAAATACAGTTTACAGCAGTAACTGTGGGGAAATAAGAAGCAAATTTCTCTGATGAAGGTTTCACTTCTCAAACAGAAAATTGAGTTAAATTTATGAAAAAATTGATAGGGTTTATTTTTCTTGAGATTTAATTTGTTTTTGAGAGGGGGTATATGCTTTCTTTCACAATATGACTATTATAGAAATGTTTGGAATGACTACACATTTTTAGCCTATATCAAATTACTTACTTTTTCTTTCTTTTTTTTTCCTTGCAAGGCAGTGGGGTTAAATGGATTGACCAAGGTCACACAGCTAGGTAATTATTAAGTGTCTGAGGGCGGATTTGAACTCAGGTACTCCTGTCTCCAAGGCCAGTGCTCTATCCACTGTGCCACTTAGCTATCCCAAATACTTACTTTTTCAATGAGGGGTTTGGATGGGAAGAAGGGAGAGAATTCAGAACTCAAAGTTTTAAAAATGAATGTTAAAACTTGTTTTTATATGTAAACCAGGGAAAAATAAAATAAAATTATATACATATATACATATATGTATATAATATACACATATATGTATAAATTATCTTCATATATATATTTATAAAGACAAATTAGGAAGTCCAAGACAATGGTTTTGGTACAGGCCCTGAGAAAGGCAGGTGTACTTGCAGGGAACTTTTGAAGTAATCCTAAAAGGAGCAGTTTTGAAAGCTCTCACACTATAATCAATTAGAGAGTAAGACAACTAGTCAGAAAAAAATCACAAGTGACCACTTCCTCATCCTGGTGTGGCTGTAATTTATTGCAACTCACAGTTGCAAAGTTCATATGCAGTTCTGGGTCACGGTTTCCAGGTAGAGGAGCTTTGTGATCAGAATGAGGCAACAAGGACCCTGCCCAAAGTTCTAAGGACAAAAGGAATGCTGACACTTGTGGCTTCAGGAGATCAGGGAATCTGGTTAAAGACTTAGCAGCAGGTGAAACACTGGCACTTGCAGCTGAAGGGACCAAAGCACAGAGCAGAAGCAAAGTAAGCACACATTGAGAGATCCTGAGAGGATAATAACTGCCTTGGAAGCACCAAAAACTTGCAGAACCCCCCAGATCTAGTTTTTAAAACAGTAGCATGAAAAATCCTGAATCTTGGCAAAGTGCATCCCAACCTCAGGTAAGCCAAGATGAACTTTAACACAAAAATTTAATTTTCAAAGTGAAGAGATACACTGAGAAAATGAACAAAAACAACAACAAAAAATAACAACCAAAAACATCTATAATCTTTAACACAAAAATTTAATATTCAAAGTGAAGAAATAGGCTGAGAAAATGAACAAAAAAGAAAAACAACAACAAAAAATAACAACCAAAGACATCTATAAATAAAGCCTCAAAGAAAAATGCTTAGAGCCAAAGTCAAAAAGAATTCCTAAAAGCCTTGAAGAAAGAATTAAGAATAATAGAAGAAAATTTGGAAAAAGAAATGAGTGTGATACAAGAATTAATAGCTTGGTAAAAGATGAAAATAACAACCAGAATTGGCTTATTAGTAAAACAGGCACAAACATTCACTGAAAAAATGAACTCCTTAGAAAGCAAAACTAGGCAAATAAAAATAGAAATACATAATCTTATTGAAGAAAATAATTCCTTATGAATTAAAATTGATCAAGTGAAACCTAATGGCTCCTTGAGACTTGAGACAATAAAACAAAATCAGAATAATAAAAAAAATAACAGAAGAAAATGTGAGAAATCTCATAGGAGAAACAACTGACCTGGAAAATAGATCCAGGAAAATCATTTAAGAGTTATTGAGTAGTGAAAACCATGATTGAAAAAAAAAACATAGACATCTTATTTCAATAAATTATATTTGAAAAAAACACCTTGATGTCTTATATTCAAAAGTAAAATAGAAATTAAAAGAATCCATTAATCATCTCCTGAAATAGATCCAAAAATGAAAAATGCAGGAATATTTTAGCCAAATACCAAAGCACTCAGATCATGGAGAAAGTCTTACAAGTAGCTCTAAAGAAAAGTTTCAAATATTGTGTCAGAATTACACAAAATCTAGCAGCTTCCACATTAAAGGGGCAGGGAAATTAGAATATGACATTCTAGAAGGCAAAGTAGCTAAAATTCTAAGCAAGAACTGAATCCTTAAGAAGGAGAAATGGTTATTTAATGAAACAGAGAATTTGCAAGCATTCTTGATGCAAAGGTCAGAGCTGAAGAGAAAATTTGACATTCAACCAGAAGATGTGAGAGAATCATTAAAAGATAACCATGAGGGCAGTTAGGTGGTGCAGTGGAACATTGACCTTGAGATCATGAGCCCCTGAGTTCAAATTTGACCTCAGACTCTTAATAATTACCTAACTATGACCTTGGGAAAGTCACTCAACCCCATTACCTTGGAAGAAAAACCTTAAAAAAAATAATCATGAAGCAATCACCATAAAGGCAAAGTCACCATTACAAACTGAATTGTCTACCTTTCTATATGGGAGAATGATACATATAAGTCCTAAGAACTTTATAATTATAAGGACAGTTAGAAAGAGTCTTCATACACACAAGGCATGGATATGGGTCAATTATGTTGAAACATTTCTAAAAAAGAAAGAAAGCTGCTCTGATAGAAGGAGGAAGAAAGAAATAGAATTGGGAAAATTTTCTTACAATAAAGACTGCTTTTATGTAACAGTCGAGAGAAAATTGGAGAACAGGGGCAGGAGGGCAATATTTAAATGTTACTCTCAAAGAAATTGTTTCAAAAAGAAAAAATGTATATTCATTTTCAATTGGGTATAGAAATCTATTTCTGCAATAGGAAAGTAGCAGAAAGAATAAGAGGTAAGTGACAGGAGGTGATGAGGAGGGACAACAGAAAGTGAGAGAGAATGATAAATAGAATCAAATAGGATGGAGGAAAATACCTAATTAGCAATCATAGCTATAAACCTGAATGCGATGAACTAATCATAATGGAAGCAGAGAGTAAACTGGATTAGAAACCAGAATCCCACAATATGTTGTGTATAAGAGACATATGTGAAATAGAAAATAACTCATGGAATTAAAATAAAAACTGGAGCAGGATCTATTACGTTTAGCTGAAGGAAAAAAACAAAATGATAGTAATCATGATCTCAGGCAAAGCAACAATAGACATAATTAATAGAGAAATTATATTTTGTTAAAAGCATAGAGAATGAAATAATACAAAATATTACAAGTCTCTCTGATAAAAGTCTCTTTTCATACACACACACACACACACACACATAAGTCATTTACAAAAATAAGACTTCCCAATTGATAAATGGTCAAAAGATATGACTGGGGGCAGTAAGAGACACAGAGGATAGAGTACCAAAACTGGAGTCAGCAAGATTTCATCTTCCAGAGTCCAAATCTGTCTTCAGAAACTTAATGTATGACCTTAGACAAGTCACTCACCCATATTTATATCTCAGTTTCTTCATGTGTAAAATGAGATGGAGAAGGAAATAACAAAACACTCCAGTATCTTTGCCAAGAAAATGTCAAATATGGTCACAAAGAGTCAGATATGACTGAAATGACTGAACAATAGTAAGAACAAGAATATGAATAAGTAGAAGAATCTTTTAGAAAAAGAAATCAAAGCTATTTATAGTCCTGTAAAAATTCTCCAAATCACTACTGATTAGAGATAGGCCAATCAAAACAACTCTGTGGTACCACATTACATAAATCAGAAATGATAAATGCTAAAGGAAATGAAGACAGAAAGGTATATATGGTGAAATGATTCATTCATACTGGAAAACAATCAGGAACGATGCCCAAAAGACCATAAAACTATGCACAACCAAGACATAACACTACTAAGTCTGTATCCCAAAGATCAAATCAAATAGGAAAAAAACCTATCTATACAAAAATATTTATAGCAGCTCTTTTTGTAGTGGCAAAGAATTGAAAATCAAAGGGATGCTCATCAATTTGGATGAACAAGTTGTAGCATATGATTCTGATGAAATAATGAAGAGATAGTTTCGGGGTGGGGGGGGAGAAAACATGACAAGACCTAGAAGATTTAATGCAAAGTCAAGTGAATAGAAATAGGAGATCATTGTGCATAGTAACAGAAATGTTAGACATTGCTACTATGATCAATACAGTGATTTCAGATAATTCCAGAGGACTCATGATGGAAAAAACTGCCATTCATCTTAGAGAATTGAAGAACTGAGTGCAAATTGAAGTATAATATAATTTTTCTCCTTTTTACTATATATTGTAATATGGCTAATAAAGAAGTATGTTTAGCATGACTTCACAGGTTTATAGCGTGCCATTTCAATTAAGGGGCAAATAGAAGAGAAGAATGAATGAATTAATGTTAAAAAAAAAGAAGTGAAAGAGAGAAAGAGAGGAGAGAGAGAGAAGGAGAGAGAGAGAGAGAGAGAAGGAGAGAGAGAGAGAGAGAGAGAGAGAGGAAACTGAATGCTGTATAATTAAAATGGCAAAACTTGGAGACAGAGACCAGTTGAGAAAATAAACCTTCTTCCCTTTATTACAGAAGCTGGAAATTATGGGTATAAAATATATATTGTCAGATATGACCAATACATTAGTTGTTTTGCTGAAATGCATTCTCCCCCCCTTTTTAAATCTTTGTGACAAGGGATGATTCATTAGGAAAGGAGGGAATGAAACTGTATTAAGAAATGAATGTGATATAAAAAGATGTCAATTAAAACATTATTTATATATTTTAGAAAGGTTTTATTTACTTTGAGTTTTAAAATTTTCCCACCAATCTGACTTCCCTCCCCCCACCCCCCACCCCCAGAGAAGGCAGTTTGCTAGTCTTTACATCATTCCCAGAGTATGGATTGATATAAACTGAATGTGATGAGAGGGAAATCATATCCCTAAGGAAGAAACATATAGTATGAAATATAGCAGAATTGCATAAGAAGACAACATTTTTTTTTAAATTAAAGGTAATAGTCCTAGGTCTTTGTTCAAACTCCACAATTTTTTCTCAGAATACAGATGGCATTCTCCATCACAGACACCCCAAAATTGTGCCTGATTGTTGCACTGATGGAATGAGCAAGTCCATTAAGGTTGATCTTCACCCCTAAATTGCTGTTAGAGTGTACAATGATCTTCTGTTTCTGCTCATCTTGCTCAGCATCAGTTCATGCAAATACTTCCAGGCTTCCCTGAATTCCCATCCCTCCTGGGTTCTAATAAAACAATAGTGTTCCATCACATACATATACCACAGTTTGCTGAGACCTTCCCCAATTGATGGACATTCCCTCAGTTTCCATTTCTTTGCCACCACGAATAGAGCTGTTATGAACATTTTTTGTACAGGTGATATTTTTACCCTTTTTCATAATCTCTTCAAGGTATAAGACCCAGTAGTGGTATTGGTAGATCAGAGGATATGCAAATTTTTATTGCCATTTGGGCACAATTCTAAATTACTCTCCAGAAAGGTTGAATGAGTTCACAGCTCCACCAACAATGTATTAGTGTCCCAGATTTCCTATATCCCTTCCAATAATGATCATTGTCCTTTCTGGTCATATTGGCCAATCTGAGAGGTGTAAATTGGTACCTCAGAGATGTTTGAATTTGCATTTCTCTAATAATTAGTGATTTAGGGTAATTTTTCATATGATTATAGATTGCTTTGATTTCCCTTATCTGTAAATTTCCTTTGCATATCCTTTGACCATTTGTCAACTGGAAAATGACTTGTTTTATTTAAAAAAATTTGACTTAGGTCTCTATATTTTAGAGTTGAGTCCTTTGTCAGAAACACTAGTCATAAAAATTGTTTCCCAATTTACTACATTTCTATTGATCTTGGTACAGTGGGTTTGTCTGTTCAAAAACTTTTTAATTTAATGTCATTTTGATTGGTAGGGCACTAAACAAGTATAATTATGGTAAAATTGTCATTTTTATTGTATTTGCTTGGCCTATCCATGAGCAGTTGATATTTGCCCATTATTTTAAGTCTGATTTTATTTGTGTGAGAAGTGTTTTGTCATGGTTTTCAAAAAGTTTCTAAATCTGCCTTGACAGGTAGACTCTCAGGTGTTTTATATTGTCTGAGGTTACCTTGAATGGGAATTCTCTTTCTAGCTCTTTCTGCTGCATCTGCCAGTCATATATAGAAATGATGAGGACTTATCAGAGTTTATTTTATATCCTGCAACTCTGCTAAAGTTACAAATTATTTCTAGTAGTTTTTTTAGATGATTTATTTTGGATTCTCTAGGTATACCATCAAGTCATATGCAAAGAGTGAGACTTTTGACCCTTCCTTATTCTAATTCCTTTAGTTTCTTTTTCTTCTCTTATTGCTGAAGCTAACATTTCTAATACAATATTGAATAGTAGTGGTGAAAATGGGAATCCTTGTTTCACCCCTGATCTTATTGGGAATGCCTCTAGCCTATCTCCATTGCATATAATGCTTGTAGATGGTTTCAAATAAATACTATTTATTATTCTAAGGAATCATCCATTTATTCCGACTCTTGGTAGTGTTTTTAGTAGGAATGGGTGCTGTATTTTGTCAAAAGCTTTTTTCAGCATCTGTTGATATAATTATATGATTTCTGATAGGTTTGTTATTGATAAAATTAGTCATACTGACAATTTTCCTAATATTGAAGCAACCTTGCATTCTTAGGATAACTCCTACTTGGTCGTAATGTATTATCCTAGTGATAACTACTTGTAGTCATTTTACTAGGATTTTATTTAATATTTTTGCATCTATGTACATCAGGGATGTAGGTCTATAATTTTCTTTCTCTTTTAACTTTTCCTGGTTTAGGTATCAGCACCATATTGCTGTCACAGAAAGAGTTAGGCAGAGTTTTGCATTCACCTATTTTTCAAAATAGTTTATATAGAATTGGAACCAATTATTTCTTAAATGTTTGATAGTATTCATTTGTGAATCCATCTGGCCTGGACATTTTTTCTTAGGGATGTCAATAATGGCTTGTTGAATTTCTTTTTCTGAGATAGGGTTTTTTAGGTATTTAATTGCTTCTTCATTTAATGTAGGCAACTTATATTACTAGAAATATTCTTCCATTTCATTTAGATTATCAAATTTATTAGCATAGAGTTGGAGAAAATTATTCTGAATTATTACTTTAATTTCCTCCTTATTGGTTCTGAGTTCAAGTTTATCATTTATGATACTAGTTATTTTTTTCCTTTATTCTTTTAATCAAATTAATCAAAGGTTTATCAATTTTATTGGCTTTTTCATAAAACCATCTCTTGGTTTTATTTATTAGTTCAATAGTTTTCTTGATTTTGATTTTATTAATTTCTCTTTTAATTTTTAGAATTTCTAATTTGGTATTTAACTGGGGGGGTTAATTTGTTCTTTCTCTAATTTTTTAGTTGCATATTTAATTCATTGAGCTCTTTTTTCTCTAATTAATTCATATAAGTATTTAAAGATACGTTTCCTGGCAGCTGTCTTGAGTGTATCCCATAGATTTTGTTATGTTATTTCATTATTGTAATTATCTAGGATAAAATAATTAATTCTTTCTATAATTTGTTGCTTTATCCACTCATCCTTTAATTTGAGGTTATTTAGTTTCCAATTAGTTCTGGGTCTATACCTCCCTAACATGGTATTGGATATAATTTTTATTGCATTATGATCTGAGAAAGATGAATTCACTATTTCTGCCTTTTTGCAATTGATTATTAGGTTTTTATGCCCTAGTACATGGTCAATTTTTGTGTAAGTGTCATGTACTGCAGAAAAGAAAGTATATCCCTTTCTATCCCCATTCAATTCTCTCCATAAGTCTATCATGTCTAGGTTTTCTAACAATCTTTACCTCCTTAACTTTACCTCCTTAACTTCCTTCTTGTTTACTTTGTAGCTAGATTTACCTAAATCTGAGAGTGGGAATTTGAGGTTTCCCACTAGTAGAGTTTTGCTGTCTATGTCTTCCTGTACTCCTTCAACTTCTCCTCTAAGAATTTGGATGCTATATCATTGGGTGCATACATATTTGGTACTGAAATTACTTTATTATCTGTGGTACCTTTTAGGAGGATATCGTTTCCTTCCTTATCTCTTTTAACACTATCTATTTTTGCAACTGCTTTGTCTGAGATAAGGATTGCTACCCTTGCTTTTTTCACTTTAGCTGAAGCAAAATATATTTTGCTCCAACCTTTTCCCTTTATTCTATGTGTATCTCTCTGCTTCAGATGAGTTTCTTGTAAGCAGCATATTCTAGGATTCTGGTTTTTAATCCACTCTGCTATTGGCTTACATTTTAAGGGAGAGTTCATCACATTTACATTCAAAGTTATAATTACTGACTTTTTATTGCATTCCATGTTATCTTCCCTCTGTTTGTATTTTCCTCCTTTTGTCCCTTAATCCATATCCCACAGTGTTTTGCTTCTGAATTCTGCCATCTTCAGTGTCTTTGCCCCAACCCCTCCCCCCTCTCCCCTTTACCTTTACCCCTTCTTCCTTTCTTTCCTTCTGTTGATCCCCCCTTTCCTCTTGTTCTCCTTTTCCCCTTTTAACACTTTAAAAGTAAGATAAGTTTCTTAATTTAACTGAGTGGGTGTATGTTAACTTTAAGCCAATCTGATGAGAATAAGATTCAGGCAGTTCTCACCTCCTCCCTTCTTCCCCTCTATTGCAGTAACTCCTTTTCACATCTTAATGCAATGAGATTTACCCCATCCAGTCTTCTCTATCCTCCCATCTCTTTACTGTCCTCCTTTATAAGGAGGTGTTGTTTTTAAATCATTCTGTCCAAGTCAAAGAAAGGTCATGGGTGTCCATCACTTCTGGCTATTCTCTCTACTAGAATTACAGTTATTGAGAGCTATCAGAGTCTTTCTCCCAGGTAAGGATATATCCAGTTTCATTTTATTTGAACAGTATTTTTCCCTCCTCACTTTTTTTTAAAATTTTGCCTTTTCATGTGTCTCTTGAGTCTCCTGTTTGAAGTCCAAAATTTCTATTAAGCTCTAGTCTTTTCATCAGAAAAAAGTTGGAAGTCTCCTATTTCATTAAATGTCCATCTTTTGCCCTGGAAGAGAATGCTCAGCTTTGCCTGATAGTGGATTCTTGGCTGCATTCCAAGCTCTCTTGCTTTTTGGAATATTGCATTCCATCATCTTTGATTCCTTAATTTTGATGCTTCCAGGTCCTGTGTAATCCTTACCATGGCTCCTTCATATTTAAATTGTCTTTTTTCTGGCTGCTTGCAGGATTTTCCCTTTTATCTGATAGTTCTGGGATTTGGCTGCAATATTCCTTGGTGTTTTCATTTTGGGATCCATTTCTGGAGGGGATCAATGTATTTTTTTTTCCAATAACTATTTTGCCCTCTGGTTCCATGATATCAGGGCAGTATCCTATAATATTGAGTATAGGCTTTTTACCTCTTCAATGTTTTCAGGAAGACCAGTAATTTTTATCTTATCTTGTCTCAATCTATTCTCAAGGTAAGTGGTTTTGCTGACAAGGTAGTTAGTATTTTCTTCTATTTTTTCAATTGTTTGCTTTTGTTTAACAAATTTTTGTTGTCTCATGAAGTCATTGGTTTACATAGACTCCATTCTTTTTTGGGGGGAAGAATTTTTTCATTTTCCTTTTGCAACTCCTTTTCCAATTGGTCAATGCTATTTTTTATAAGAGTTTTCCCTTTGATCATTTGAGGCTTTGAGAGAATTATTTTCTTTTTACATTTGTCTAATTGTATTTGTTGTCTTGTTGCATGGTGTTAATTTTCTCATGTTTTTTTCCCCAAATTTTCCAATTGATTTTTTAAGTTTTTTTTTTTTTTGGCCAGGCAATGGGGTTAAAGTGATTTGCCCAAGAACACAGCTAGGTAATTATTAAGTATCTGAGGGCAGATCTGAACTCAGGTTCTTCTGACTCTAGGGCTTTATCCACTCCACCACCTAGCTGCCCCCCAATTGATTTTTAAATGCCTTCCTGATTTCTTCAAGGAAATCTTTCTGTGTTGGAGACCAAATCATATTCTCCTCGGGGGTTCTACATCTCTCTGAATTGGGGTCTTTTCCATCTAGGAGTTTTTCTATGGTCCCTTCTTTTCTGCTGGCCTGTCTTCATTTTCTTAAGACCTTGAGTTGGGGAAGGGCTGGTTCACAGAGGTTTGGTATTGAGATCCCTAGAGGCTTTACTCGCTGAGTGTAATATCTCCTGCTGGCCAGTAGGGCGTGCTGAAGGCTTTGCTCACTGAGTGACCTGTAGGGGCTGTTGGAGGCTTTTTTTCACTGGGTGTAATATCTCTTCCAGGCCAGTAGGGGGTGCTGGAGGCCGGAACCTACCTTCCAGCCCTTCCTGGAAGTCCCAGAGTTAGTCACAGCCACGCCCCCACTCTCTGGTTGTTTCTCAGAGTGAAGTGCTTCCCACAGTCCTAGAGGCTGATCTTGTCAGCATTCTGCACTCACCACACCCCCTATTCTTGAAGACAGACCTTGAGGTTTATGTTGTTTTTTCTAATTTCTCTTTCTGGGTCTCGTCCATAGGACTTCCATTAAGAGGTTGGTTTCATCATGTTTATGAGGGAAGATCAGGAGACCTTAGCACAAGACCCGGCTTCTTTCTGCCATATGGGCTGGAAGTCATGTTATTTATATTTTGAAGAAGCTCCAGAGCAGAAAATTGATGGTTCATTTCAGCAAAGAGATGTGGGATGACATTTATTTTCAGATGTGGACAATGTGTGGACTATATGTGTATTTTATGTATATATATATGCATATATATATTACACATATATAACAAATATATACACACATAAACATATGTGTGTATGTGTGCATATATGTGTATATAATCTTTGTTAAAGGAAAGGTGGTAAATGGAAAGTGATAATTATATTAAACTAAACATCTATACATATATATAAATTCTTTAATTTTTAAATAATTTAATACATATCTTCATTTATGATTATTATACTTTAATTCCAAATTTGTCTCAATGGCCAGTGAAGATCAATATCTCTTTTTTTAGTCGAAAAATAATCTCAGGCAGGTAGGTGGTGCAGTGGATAGAGCACTGTCCCTGGAGTCAGTAGTACCTGAGTTAAAATCCGGCCTCACTTAATAATTACCTAGCCGTGTGGCCTTTGGCAAGTCACTTAACCCCATTTGCCTTGCAAAAAAAAAACCTAAAAAAAATAAATTATCTCAAGTTATCCCTCTTGATTTGATATCCTCAATCAGTTTTCTCTATACTTAGCCAAACAGGTAATTAAGTATTCTTGAACAAAATTTTATAACTTGTATCACTAAGGAAGTAATTTTTAAAAGTTGAAAATTTATTCTACTTATTAAATATAACCATCTTTGATACTGACTACTTCAAAATGGCTTCCTTTTGCAATTGTATTGATCTCTTCTTAATGATAGGGTTTCAATTTTTTTTTTTTAGGTTTGTAATGGAGGTGTAAAGAAACAAGAATAGTTGGATACAATTTGTGCAATCACACCTTACTAAAGAAATGTTTTGCTTGGATAAAATGTGGTTTCTTTATTCTACTTAAATATGACCTAAATCACCCCCCCCATTAAAAACTCAGATTAATAATCATTTTTAATGATTATATGTTGCTTTGATTATTCTCCCTCCCATTAAACTGTCTACTTTGAAATAGATTTTTATACTGTGATCTATTGTGTTATAAATACCTATCTTATTGACCTATATTGCAGTCCATGTTTGATGGATTATAAAACATCCTGTCAATCAACAAATATTTATTTATAGACTATTATGTGCCACATGCTATGATAGGTATACAAAGTCGAATTCCCAGCCCTTAAGGAGCTTATATTAACCTAGGATAAGCCAAGAGAGTTTTGCATTCAATTGTTTTAAATCAATATGCCTATAATAATATTTTATCTGGTTTTCCAAATTTCCCTATTTGTCATTTTATCTGTCATTGATCCAAAACATTCCCAGTTTCATCACAGACACTCTTAGTTTTAGTATAGTTTTCACTGACAATATGAGCCTCAAAAATGACCACACTTACTTATTTCCTGCAGTGCCTCAGATGCAGAACCAGCCTCAAAACTAGCAAGATTTTTGTTTTAGTCTACCTCTAACATATACTGTCTGGGTAAATCACTGTGCCAGTCATTTAGCCTCTCAGTGCTCTAGACAACTTTCTAAGACTACAAACTGTAGAGAGCTGACTGGTGTTGGTACAGGAAGTACCCTTACCAAAGACTTTTCTAATTCTTAAAATAGTATAGAAATAGATTACCATTAAAAATTTCTAGAGGGAGAAAACTCTATATTAATATGAATTCTATTGTGTATTTATTTAAGTAACTGATAAGTAACTACCTTTGAATCAAGATTTTTCTTTTAAAATTTTATAATGATCAGAAAACTTATTACATACTCAGAAAAGTCAATAGACTTATTAAATCTACCTCAAAATCTTATTTATATAATGTTTGTTCTTATTTACTCTCCTGCCAGATATTTACACATACTATTAAGGTCACTTCCCATCCCAAAGTTGGCATAATTACTATTAATTCAGTGTTTCACCAAACTTGCCCTGGAAGCTATTAAGCATATATTTCAAGTAGAGTGTCAAATGAGCAAGGGCATATTTAGAAATTTTTTCAGCTTCAAAAGAACAGTTTATGACTCTAATTCGTTGACTGGAGAAACAGATTGCATGTTTTTAAAATTAATTATTCTTTTTAATAAATTTGAATGTTTTCTAAAAATTAATTTCTTGTTATTTTTAAAACTCCCTGTTCCCAATATGAAATCTATTATAAATCCAGTAAAATTTAATTACTCACCTTAATATTTCATAAGCAATGTTAATACTGAAAACTAGAGAATATACATTTTAACTAAATGATAAAAGTTTATTGTTGACATATCTAAGTATGATTTATATATATGCATATAATTAAACACAAATAAATACATCTGTCTAGAACTATGATGACTATTGTTTTGACAATATCTTTCACCTAATCATTTCTCTTAGATAGAAAAAATATGAAAATCCTGTGGCCAATTAATTTTTGAGTAATCAGACATCACTGAAATTTGAAGAGTATCTTTACAACAAATTATGTAAACAGTCATGTTTTGAGAAAATACAAAAAATATTTTAGCAAATTTGTAATATTTCAGCAATTACTTTAATTTGTCATCAATATCAGTAAAAAGAAATAAATAGAATTAAATGAAAATTGAATATGCCAGAAACAATAAAACCAAATAAAATCTATTAAGTATAAGCTTTATTCTGCTTTGCAAAACTGTTAAACTGAAACCTATTTCTAATGTTCCCCAGAATTTCAGAATCAGTTGTCTGACTTGCAGCATAGTTAGAATAAGGGATTAAAAGTATTACAAGCCTCATAGAACATCTGGCTTTGCTGCTATTATTGTTGCACGTTTCCTTACCAAATGAAGTCTATTTGTCTTCACTTTTATTCTTTTGTTTTCAGTCACTGAAACTTGTCCATCTGTAGATCAGACCTACTTTTATACTTCATCATCATGTTGGGGGAACCTTGGGTTTTCAAAGGCAGACATACTTTGGCAGACTCCCATCCCATGTCCTAGCAATTGAGTTTAGTTAAGTTTTGGAAGGCTCATCAACCAGGAAGTCATATAATAGATAATAATTTATAATGCTAATAATGACAATTATTATTAATAGTAGCAAAACATTTATATAGCACTGTAAGATTTTGCAAAGCACTTTACACATTTTAATTCATTTTATCATAATAACCATGTGAGGGAGATGCTCTTATTATCCCCATTTTTACAGGAAACTGGGGAATAGAGAGGATAAGTGGTTTGCCAGGATTCAAACTCAGGTCTTCCCAATTCCAGTGTACCTTGTCCCTTACACCACCCAGATAGGAAGTTCAGTGCTATTGACCTGCCAACACCCTATTTCTGACTGGCACAGTAGCTTTAACATTCTCCATTTCTGACCTCATCTGCTTTGTTCCTCCTAAAGTAACAAGTTGGCCCTTTCCTGGGGTCTCACCATTAGTGTGGTGTTTAGTCTGGACATTTGGTTGGCATAACCTGTTGCATCTCAGAACTCAAGCTCAAGACAGTGGTCAACCTCAGCCTGCCTTAGAGATTCCATTACAGTTTTGACTACCCATTCAGACGGTTAATGTTTTTGAGAAGTTGCAATTAGATTGATGGGGGAAATAGGTTTCTATACATGCCATGTGAATAAATAACTGTGATTTTAAATTTTTTCTACATATCTTATTTTAAAAATATATCTCATATTTATAATAGCACTTTACAATATTCAAAGAATTGTATATAGTCTCTTTGATTTAAGTCCAACAAAATTGAAGATTCTGCTTTATTAGTGCTAGTAAAACCATTTTTTTAACATGGCTAGACATTCATTACATAGTCCATATTCAACTTATTGATTAACTTAAGAATGATATTGTTTCCCAAACTAAATTATTCTATTTCTTATAAAAGTTCTTAATCAATAGCTATCAAAGCCCTGTAACTCTTTTACTTCATGTATTGTTTCACAAAATTGACTTTCCTTCCTTCTTCTAATGTAAATGCTTCTTTCTCTCATGAAGACAAAAAATTTATTTTTCTTTTACTATCTCAAAAACCTTATGAACAACATGTGGAAAGAAAATAAAGGAATAAAAATCCAATAAGATGATTTTTTTCAAATACAAAGAATTTAGAGAACAGAAGCATCTTCTAGGAAATGTGTGCATTTTAACATGATTTAATGAAATAGATATTCAAACCAATGGTTAATAAAAGTCAGGAATATAAAAATATTATTACAATAGTGGAACGGACAAGGCAAGTAATACTATTTCACAGGTTAGAAGGTGTCAAAACTAGTTTAATATGACAGTTATTTCTGTTTCTGGAGCAAAGAACTCATCTGGTTCTTTTCTTTTCTCTTTGAATGTTCTTTCCCTGTCTCTTTTTGCAGGCTTCTCTTCATTCTCCTGACCTGCTTATTACAATATTCTTTCAGATTCTGTCTTTAGTCAGCTTCTCTTCTTCATGTTTCTTGCCTTGGCCATCTTATTCTTATATATATTCACAACTATCATCTCCATAACATTGTTTGAAAATGTTTATCTACATCACTGACCTGGTCCATATTGTAGACCCCCATCTTCAACTACCTGGCCATTTCTACCTGGAGAGCAAGTAAGTACCTCAAATGAAACATGTTTAAAATAAAACCTATCTTTCCCCAAAATTCTGTTCTTCATTCTGGCTTTAATATTTATCACTATTGCCACCATTTAACCACTTGTCCATTTTCAAAAGATTGATGGTATCTTTGACTCTTTAACTTTCTCAACAATTTTTTACCCAGAACTGTTGATATTTCCATAATATTTCTGGCATTCCCCTTTATTGTTACTGTCACTACCTAATACAGGATGTCATTATTGTCATCATTGACTATTATATTTGTTCCTAGATCTTTCCTCTTTTCTTCCTTATTGTTTCCACATTAATTTTCCTTATGTTCAGATCTACATATGGCACTCTCACATTAAAATCCTTCAACATGGAAGCAGTAAAAAATAAGGCCCAATAAAAATCCAAGTTCTGAAAAATGTATTCTTCAAGATCTCAAGCATTTATTATATACTTTAGCAGAAAATCTCTAAGTCTTTTATTCTTAAATTTCTCTTATGCTCTGATTTATCTAAATTACTTGATTTTCAAGGTCATCAGTTAGTCTTAGGGATATCCCTCATAGAGACACATTTAGAGTTATTGAGATGTTTTTAAATAGAGACAAGTATATCAAACCATTCCATTTCTCCTTATGCAATCATATCCCCTTTTCAATCCATGTCTTTATTCATACTCTGGAACACCTTCCTCAAACTCCCCCTTCTCTGACTGAACTATCACAAATAAGGGTCAGCTCAAATGCCATCTTTTTACATGGTCTTTTTTTAAATCCTCCAACCTGGTTCACCATAGCAGCCCCTTCTAATTCAGAGTTTGGATTAATCACTTTTTTTAAACTTGCACATGATACAACACTTGAACCAGTAAATGTATTTTCAAAAATTCAAGATATAGGGGTGGCTAGGTGGCATAGTGGATAAAGCACCAGCCCTGGAGTCAGGAGTACCTGGGTTCAAATCTGGTCTCAGACACTTAATAATTACCTAGCTGTATGGCCTTGGGCAAGCCACTTAACCCCATTTGCCTTGCAAAAAAAAAAGTCAAGATATTATATCTTTGTTAATGGCAAGATCATCTGATGTTCATCATCTGATGATAATATCAGTTTCCAACAGCAGAAATTAAAAATTTGTGTTATACAAAATTTGTGTTATACTTTTTAAAAAAACTGAAATGATGTTCTTTAAAATAATCTGATTTCAAAATCTCTGAGAAAATCTACAAAAACATGACCTGTTTTAGGATAGCCATATTACCCATACATTCTGTCAAAAAGCTAGAAGTTTGTGAAATTTTATAATATTCAGAGGTCAGACTCTATATAGTCTCTCTCTATAGCTTATGGAAACATCTGCTGTATATGTTAATATCTTATTGTGTATCAAAGAAAGCTTTCTTTAGGAGAAAAGCTTCCAATATAATAAAAATGTATTCATATTTTGAGACCCTAGAGTTTCTTCAATACTAAGCATTTCCTAATCTGAAGCACAGAAAATGAAACTTTCTGTTATAGGCATGAGACCTAGTTTTTAACTTAAATGAGTTCATAAGATTTCAGGCATATTTTTTGTATGTTAAAAATAGCAACATCCCTTCAACGATAGCATCAGCTTGATACTTGTCAATTAAAATAATCTTCATTTTGTTGATAGGGTTAATCTTTCAGAATATCATCTCTGAAATGCATATACTTAATATTTGCATTTCTAATAATTGCCATGATTTATTTAGGTGGCCACAGCCTCTCTCTCTCTCTCTCTCTCTCTCTCTCTCTCTCTCTCTCTCTCTCCACATATATATATATATATATATATATGCTTATATATATATAATCATTACTGCTTTTTCTACTATAACTACTAATAATATCATTTTTTCAGGGGAGTTCAGGCAGAAATCATTATAATACAAACATATATGTGCATATATGTATATATTGATTGATGATAAGAATTTTCCCCAGAATGATTTCTATGTGAACTCCATCAATAAAATAAAAAGAAAGATTATTATATTTAAAATACACTTGTGTATGAATGTATATATATATATATATTATATATACATATATATTCTAGGGACTATTTCACAAGTGGACAAAATAATTGTTCTTTGTTTTTAAATAAATTTTGCACTTAAAGCTTATACTTTGTAGGTCCAGTGAAGTCATCTTCAGGACACCTACAGTTTTAGTAAGCATAAGGGCCAATGAATAGTATATATATCTCATTGTGTTCCAAAATGATTGGAATTTTTTCATTATAGTGAATAATTTTCATTCATATAACTTGGAAATGTATTAGGTAATCGCCATTAAGATAGTTGTTATTGATTTTTTATATGTATCCAGTGCTTAGTACAGTGCCTGCCACATAATTGGTACTTAAAATGTTTATTTATTAGTTGATATATGAATAAAATTGCCAAATTATTTTGAGCAGTTCCATCAGTGATAAAGCTCCTGTTCCAGAGTAATTTATTTAATTCCCAAGAAAATTATGAGTTCTTTATTTGTAGTTTAGAGAATTTTTTGTCTGCTAATTTATGAAAAAAAACCAATTGTCTAACATATATTTATAGTTATCAGATTGTTTCTCACTAAATATAGGTATGGCTTTAATTGCCTACAGTGTTATTTACATTGATCCCAAATCTAGGTTCTTTGAAGAAAATCTTTTGCTATTTCTGATGGTGATAAAGATGTCCTAGAAGATAGAACCCTGAACCTAAAGTTAGGAAGACCTGAGTTCAAATCCAGTCTCAGACAATTATCAGCTCTGTGACCCTGCATAAATTGTTTAACCTCTGTCTTCAGTTTCCTCATTTGTAAAATATAAACTGCACAAGATTGTTATGAGGATTAAATGAGATAATAATTGAGGATTAATGACATAACATTTTTAGTGGTTTAGTGCATTGCCTGAAACATATTGTCATATAAATGCCAATTATTTTCAAACACAGGGGCAAGTATGTAGCACAATGGATAGAGCTCTAGGGAAAGAGTCAGGCATATTTGTGTTCAAATCTGGCCTCAGTTGCTTAATAACTGAGAGGCCTTGAGCAAGTTACTTACCCCTATATGTCTCAGTTTCCTCCTCTGTAAAATAAGCTAGAGAAGGGAATAGTTACTCCAGTAACTTTGCCAAGAAACTACCAAATGGGGTTACAAAGAGTTGGACATAGTAAAAACAACTGAACAAGAACAACATTGTTAAATAAGTTTACATGATTCAGTCATTTGTTTGACTTTATTGGCAGATTGTTGACTAAATTCTTGTGCAAGTTGCCTATGGGTAATCTTTTCATTCCACTTTTGGAACATGGCTGTTTTCTAGGCTACAACCACTGATAAGCAGTTTGGGTTACATTGAAAGAAGGGGAAAGGTAAGGGAACACACTTTTTATATAGAACCTACTATTTGCTGGGCCCTGTGCTAAGCACTTTTACAAATAATATTTCATTTTGATCCTCACATCAATTCTATGATGGCTGTTTTTACAGTTGAGAAAACTGAGGCAGACAGCTGTTAAGTGATACTCCCAGGATCACATAATTGGTAATTGTCTAAGTCTGAATTTGAATGCAGGTTTTCTTGATCAAGTGCTCTGTTGTGCCACCATTTTCTCTAAAAAAATCTCAACATGATAGATAAAATAATTTGTACTGGTTGTCAGACTTTATTATGCTGTTTGGTAAAATGATATCTGCTTATTCTAAGGGTAATTATATATACTTTTGACATGTTTATCACATGTGATTAGAAGGTTCATCAATCTTTTTGATGTTTCCTGGGAGTCTGGGGCATTTATAGAGTGCTCCTAATGGTGGTTCTCCACATGGAGCCACTGGGGAGCCTGCTTTTTGCTTCCAAAAGAGTTGTGATGGTGTAGAACAGAAGTTTCTTAGAGAGACTATAGGGAATGCATGGATGTTTATATGCATGGACATTTATAACTGGTTCCAGTTGGTTATGTTAATAGTTAAAATTTAGCATTTTGTATACAAATGCATTCACAAAGGTCTATCAGATCCAGTCTATTTTTTGCCTCAATAATCTTGGTGACTCTTTCAGTCATGGAAACTGTTGAAGAGAGTAAGTGTTTATGAACTTCTGAGAGTAAAAGATGTGGAAAGTTTATGAGCAATCTGATGTTCCAGAGTTCATGTGTACAGTAGCCTGATATCATTGCTCTCAATGTATGAAGAAAAAAGAGCCTCTCAACATTCCAGTGCTTTAGAATCTGGTTTTACTATCAGTATGGCATTGTTGTCCTGAGGAGCAAGGAATGACTTTGAAGAATGACTTCTAGAAGGATCTTCCAGCCCACTAGCAACTGAGATGAAGTCTCATCTAGCAGAAATAATACCTGTGGATGGAGACTTGCTGGGACCCAAACTATGTAGAAACAGAGATAATTAGAGTCTACTTTTTCTAGAGGTAATATTTAAAGAATATGCCTTCAAACCATATATTTAAATCAAATATCCCTTTTTAAAATATATTCTATTTTATGTGGTTAAATGGAATTAAAACTGTAATCATTGGCCTATAACATTGGTGAGATTGAAGCTGCTGAGATTCTGAGCCAATGACAGTTGAGAAAAGATATTTCACCAACCCTTCAGAGTACCCTCAAAACTTATTTAAACAGATATACCTATATGGTCTAATGATAGAGAGGCTAGGGCCTAGCTATAAGAGGGAATATTGTTTCTATAGCTGCTTTAAGATATGGTGAATCCAATCTTTTGTTACCATTGTATGGGTTAGGAAACTTTCTAAATATGTCTATCAGTTTAAAAGAAAACATTGACTAGTATTATGTATATTTTAATTAATTCAAATATATCTTTCCTATTTTACTTCAGAATGCCATAAATCTCTTTTCTTCTTCAATAGTAATAATTATAATTGATATTAATAAATATTTAACTTTTGCTATGAGAGATTTCTGGAAAGAAGATTTTAATCTATTTTTGTGCTTACAATTTGCTTTTGTCATATAATATATCGCTTTCCCAGGATCCACTGAGTTCCTGTTGTAGGCAATTGTGATAAGAAGGTGAAGAATAACTTTTTTTCCCCTGAGAAATGATGGGGTATATTGGCTGAATCTGTTTTATGACAGGTGGGAGCTTTCCTCACTTAAACTCCTTCTTTCTTGCTTAGCTAGGCTTCTATCCCTACATGACTGCCATTCAAAACAACTACTGACAACACTGGCTATATTGTCTATAACTCCTTTTAAATTTCTATGGTATTTTAAGGATCTTTGATTTAGAAAAATTAAATGACTTCTTAAAATAATCCTTGTGCTGTTAAAGAAAATACATAGAAATTGGGGGAGGAGGAAGAGTAGAAGGGATTTGTTTATGTTTAGCTTGATTTGTTTTATTTTGCTTTTCTCAGGAGGGAGAGAGTAGACCTTGAACCATTCCAGTTACATGTTCTGCCCTTGTTGCTGGCAAGTGAAGCATTTACTTCCCCTCCCCTGCAGCCCCTTCTCATTCACAGTAATCCATTGATAAAAGGCTAGACAATTAAAAGTTTCTGTTTGGGTTCCAAGGAGGAAAGGGGATGCCAAATCCGTCAATAAGAATTTATTAAGAGCCTAGTCAGGTACTAGGAGTACAAATACAAATACAATCAATGAGGCCATGCCTATTTTCAAAGTTTTTATATTCTAATAGACACTAAAACTTAGTCAAAGAGGATTGGACACTATGCAGGAACTATCAAACTATAGAAATACCTGGGGTAAGCTAGAAATCTGACTCTCGCTCACAAAAAATTAATGATACCACCTGTGGTTGTATCTGACCATCAGTTTGAAGGAGTCTTGGCCAACCAAAAAAAGAAATCTAATTCCTTTTCTTGAACTCTCTCAATGTTTACACATCTCATGTATAGGATCTCCCTCAAAAGATGAAGTAAAGAAGTACTCTACTCTTTAGCTGTATGCATCATAACAAAATGTGGCAAGCCTTTGGAGAGTTACATTCTGAGAAGGAACATGGAACAACATGTCTAAGATGGGGAAAGGAGTATAATAAAGATGTATAGTATTACCTTATTTATTTAATTTATATGCAGAGTACATCATGCAAAATGCTATATTGGATGAATCAAAAGCCAGAATTATGGTTGCCAGGTGATATATCAACAATCTCAGACATGCAGACGATGTCCAGTCTGATGACAGAAAGCGAAGAGGTATTAAGAATCTTTGTGATGATGGTGAAAGATAAGCATGAAGCTAGCATGAAGTTTAACATTAAAAACAAAAAACAAACAAAAAACTAATATCATGCAAATTGGTACCATCACTTCTTGGCAAATAGAGAGAGAAAAAAATGGAAGAAGTGTCAGATTTTATATTCTTGGGCTGAAAGATCACTGAAGATAGTAATTGCAGACATTAAATCAAAAGATTCTTGCTCCTTGGAAAGAAAGTTATGGGAAATCTGGACAGTGTACTGAAAAGCCAAAATATCACCTTGCTGGCAGAGGTTTGTACAGTTGATGTTATGATTTTTCCAATAGTAATGTATAGTTGTAAAGAAAACTAAACACTATAAATCTATGCTTCCTAATTGTAGTACTGCTGAAGCCTTAAAAAAGAGTCCCTTGGATAATAAAGAGATCAAATCAACAATTGGAAGGACAGATACTGAAATTGAAGCTTAAATACATTAGCCACATAATGAGAAGACAGGACTCAATGGAAAAGAGCCTAATGTTGAGAAAGATTGATGGCAAAAGGTTGCTTATATCATATATTGCAACATCAGAAAGGCATCAGAGCAAAGATATCATTGGAAAGGGTCCAGCTCTAAGGATAACATATGTCACTGGAATGGATCCCCCCCCCCCAATTCCAGGCAAGTTCTATGGCAAGTCAGATTGATTCTCCTAATTACATCTATTTTAAACCTAAGCAATTACACCCTCTAGATAGTATAAACCACCAAGGAGAGAATTAGCCTCATTCAAGGAAAGGATGGGAAAGCAGCCAGTAGCCTTTAAAATACTTTAAAACACAAACATTTCTAGTACAACACAAAATTTTCTATTGCATCTCTCTAGTTAAACCATATCCTTACAATTATTATTTCTTGGAAATCTTTATTTGGGTAGGAGGTCGTGATTATGTTCTGCTTAGACTTTCTGTCCTTCATACTTTGTGATTTTACTTTATTTTATGTAGGAAGCCCCTTTTTGTCTCTCCTTTTTTTCTTTAGGCCTTGAATTGTTGTATTAGCAAAAGCAATGATGGTTGACATCTGTATAAATGATTACTAACTCAGTTTTAAGGCTTGCAAAAGAAGTCCCACTATAAAAGATAGCTGCTATACTATATACATTATTAACATTATTTTATAGAAGAGAATATGAAAGCTCTGGGAAGTTAAATGATTTATCTTGGAGCACAGAGCTAGTGTCAAAGGTGATATTCAGACTTAAGATTTATCTACCATATTCCAAGAGCAGGACACAGTCATTTAAATAACATTTGAAATAAGTATATTATAATTTTCTTTTTTCATAATATTGAATAGTTTTACAGAATTTCATGATTATGACAAAATTAAAATAAAATTGGATTATTAAAGTCTTGCTCTATTCATTTGTCATTACTATCTTTGAGTATAAGATTATTCTAAATTTCATCCATCCTAATTTTAGAAATTATTTTATTAGAAAATTATTTTAGAAATTTTGGACAATTATTTTAGGAAAAATGATACTCATTTTATTCCTTTATAATAAGTGGAAAACCTCTAATTTCCTTTTAACTGCCATCTATATCTTGCCATTCATTTTCTCTTCTTTTTCTTCTCTCTCATTATTTCTTTCACCTTATCCTTTACTTCCTGTTTCTTTGTAATTTTCATTCTTCCTATTTTCCCCAATTTCAAAATGCTTTATTTTTACTGTATGTTTACTCTGTATGTTTTTAAATACTTAAATGTTAAAATTGTCATATGGTTGCTATTAGTCATGTTTGAATATAAGTCAATTTGTACATTCCCTTTTGACTTCCAGTGTAGCAGCTGTAAATTGTTAAATTTGTTTTAAATTGGTATTTTTATAATTTTATTTAAAATGAAATCTAGCAGTGATGTTAATAATATAAGAGTAAAAATGGAAACAGCAGTTATACATTTGCATAAATTTATTAAATATACATGGATAAAATTAATTTCTGCATTTAGGAGAAATTTACTTTAATTGTAATACAAGACAATTTTATATTGCTGTTGATAATTTCCATAAGAACAAGGGATTTTTTTTTAAGTTAGAAACTTGGCAGTATATTCTTTTTCTTTAATTTTTGTCTATTCTAATTTATAAATCAATACCTTTCTTTCAAACATCAAATTTCACTTAAAAGTAATAACTAATCGAAGAAATGCCACTTATCTCTTGAGGAATACAGTGCAAAAGTCACAATGTATGACAAGAAGGATGATTCAGTCTCAGTTATATTATATAGAACATTAATGATGCAGGTGGATTTTGAAACATTCTCCATCTATCTATTCCTTGAAAATAGGACAGATTATGGTAGAAATGCATACATTAAGCATCTCTAGTGTCATATTTTTCTTTCAAAATAGACAGGAGAGTTACATCTTGAAATGATATAATCACATTTCATTCTCAAATTATTTAATATTTTAGGGAAAAATACATTGGAACCAATCCTAACTAGCAAAAAAGCAATATGACTACTCATTTTTGAAGAGAATCCAATAGGACAGGGAGTAATGTTGAGTAATCAGCATCCTTAAGGTTTAAGTAAATGTTAACAAAACAAACTGAGAAAAGTAGTATTTTCTCAGAGGTAGTTTCAAGACATAATTCATGTTAAATACTACTATTAGAAAAGTATGACTATTTTCATTTATAATGAGAAACACAGTAACATGCATATGCAGGAGGACCAACATATTTTGAGAATGCTTCACAAGTCTCTTTTATGGATGTATGTATAGTAATCATAGAAAAGAATTTTACTAAATAATGATTACATGGGTAAAACTACCTTGGGAAAAAATGAATTCAAACTAGATGTGTCCAAATGACCAATGTTCTAATTCCAATATTTGGTGAATAGCCTTTTGTGTTCAAAATAGTTGTTTTGAATCAATTTATTCTTCCCTGAAAGCAACCAACAATTCAAATAATAAAGTTGTCACCCATTTATGTGTATAGTAGACATAGACAAACCAAACATTATGATAGTGCTGAAAAACATAAACCATATTACTGAAGGGCACAGTGTCCTTTGGATAAAATAGACAAGAAATATATTGTTTTTTTAAATGTTTGCTTATTTATTTATTTTTTTCTTCTTTCATACCCTTTCAACTTCCAGTTAAAAACCAGGTCTTGAAAGATGTCAGACATGACATATTAGTTTGGATAAACCATACTTAGTTACATTAAAATGAATTTCAAGACATTCTTAAATAGGTCTGATATTATTTTAATTACTTAATAAAAATCTATATCATGTAACCAATCTGATATTTGAATATATTTATATATGTCTGTCTATCTCTATCTATCTATCTATATCTGACTGTTGCTTTGAAGCAAGGGACAGAGATTAATAATTCAACAATTAAAGTGAGTCAAATAACAAGGAAGAATTACTTAAGTAAGGCAAAATTTTCCAAAAGGAAGGGAAAAAATTCTTCATTGAATGGCACTGTGTTTAGATGGGCATCATTGGTTTAATAATTTAGTTTTCAATGATACTAGAGATTTATATAGATTGAAATACATATCCAATAATTTCAAAGTGAAAATGATAAATTTAAAACATATTAGTGAGTCAATATGACAAAACATAAAACAAATAAGACAGAAGCAGATTTAAATGAGAATGAGAAAGGTTTTTGAATATAACATGTTAAAATTAATTTTAATAGCAACTTTTCCTGCAGTTTCAATTTTTAAAACAAACTCTACCTACCATTTCACCACCTAGTGATAGTTGGCTGAATGTCAAGGACTTCATTTTCTTTACTCACATTATAATTGATCCATTACATCCCTAAGGTTCAGTTAAATTCTCAAACCATACTTCCTGAGGTAGCTTTCCTTCAGAGAAAGGCAATAATAATGCTTCTTATTAAACTGGTGACAGGGAAAACTCATGGGGACAAATAATGCAAAACACTCTAGGACAATCATATTTTATATTAGTAGAAAGGAAAAGCACCCAGTGAGTCACTCAGAAGTAGTCTTTTGAGGATTCACAAAAAAGAACTACATGCAATGTCTCAGGGATTGCATCCACTTCTGAACAAATTCATCCCTGTGGGAATTTGAATCTGGTTTCAGGAGAATTAAAATTCATTAAATATTCATAAGGCATCAAAAGAGAACCTCCTGCACAATTCAAAATCTGATTTTTCACTTATGTAAAAGAAATTACATTAATATCTTTTAAGTTTCAAATGAAAATGCATTCATATGCATATATGTTAAAATAACCTCATATTTTTAGAATATTATACAACCTTTTATGACCTCAAACCTGGTTGAAGTTCATACATAGTGGTAGGAAAATAAAATGTTTTGTTGTTTCAATTCCAATACTATAAATGAGCAATAATTTGGTAGGCTCTCCAAGTTTTTCTGCTCTTGTGAATCCCTATACTTCTCTTTTTTTGCATGTTTTTCAGGCTATAACAAAGAAACATACCATACCTCTTCTGCTGCTGGTTGTTGCAGATGTGGTTGTGGTGGCTGATATGGGAACAGAAGTTGTGACTGTTGCAGTGGTAAGGGAGGGGATGATAGTGGTGGAAAGCAAAGTGTTGGGAACATCTGGTGAGTGGAAAAAACAAAACGTAAAACAAAATAATATCATGCAAACAAAAGAAAAACCTAATAACAGTTCAACTTTTAAACACATATATTACATGTAAGTTTAAAATTAATATGATTTAATGGACTATTTCAGGTAAAACATTTCACCACAATTCTTGGCATTATATCACTCATTTTCATGCTTCACAACAAGAAGAAAAAATTCATCTTTATTTGGAAATGAAAGATTTTTTTTCTTATAAACAAAGAGTGAAACTTAAATGACAAGAATTCCTTTTTTATTTCAGTGGACCATTTTAAAGGGTCTCACAGAAAGGGAAGTAAAATAAAAACATGCGGTGTCAGAAAGAAGACAAAAACACACAAAGACACACAAATGAAAATAAAAGAAAAGGAACACCACCATATTAACCAAAGAAAACAATGTTAACAATGAATAGGCATGTTAAATAATTTTTCTTTTGGACAAACTTAATGGAAGGAAATAGGATGAGAACAGACTTTAGTAACTGTAAAAGAAGTCAATATATTTGTATCTCTTCCTCCCCGAGAATATTTTTAAATTACATCTTTCTGTTGAGGTTCACTGTTCTCCTTGTTGTTCTTACCCTGATTGGCTGGTGACATGTTTTTCTAAAGTACCCTGGAAATAGTATATCAGCAGATTCATTAAAATATATGCATTTACATAATAGTAAAAGATATGAAGTAGTTAAATGTTAAATGTTGATATGATAATCCTTGAGGTAGATGACTCAACAGCAGCATTTATTTCTCAAACCCAGATGAGTCAATTATGTTGAATGAGAGAGAGAGAGAGAGAGAAACTACCATCCATAGATGAATGACTGTATAATCAAAACTCATTGTATTAGCATTTTTTAAAATTTGAATCATATAAGAAAGTAAATATATATAAATAAATGAGGAAAAGCTCAGATGTAATACCAAGCATAATAAAAACAGCCTGCCTTTGTTTCAGAACCCATTACAAAAATGAGAAACAAAGAAAATCACTAAAATCCTAAATCCATGAAATAATCTGGAGGACCTAAATTTTTCTTTAAAGTAAATTCAAACCCTATCTTAGAATAAATTGGCATGAAATTTACCATTTCATATATTTGCCCCATCAATTCCCTCCCTCTCTTTTTTTTAGTCTGGTTGACAGATTATTTTTGCTATTAAAAGGTTTACTATGTCTGTCCATTCAGCTAAATTCTGATTCAAACCAAAATTTCTTTGCTTCTGGCAAATAAACATCATATATTTCATATATTACTTCATATACTACCTGATGGTTTTTCTGTACTGGAGATATTTAAAAAAAAAACCTGACAAGATCACTATTCTCTCATCTTGCTCATTGATATTTACACCTGTTTTTCAACAAGGAAATATTCCCTAGCCAGTCAAATTAAGAAAACAGCTTTCTATAAACTCCATGGAGCTACATTATTCACTGGGAAAAGCTCTGGTATTGCCTGTAGTGTGACTGCCATGATAATTAGAATGAGTTTTGATAAACATTAGAAAGGAATGACTATGTTTAAGAAACATATACTATAGATTCTCTGAATCTTATACTTTAATCATGTATAGTGTGACATACTTTATTAAAAATATATATAAGAAGGCAGGGGTAAAGGAAGAGAAAACTGATTAAGATTCTTTATATGAAAAAGAATCAACTTTGATCCCTTTGAAATAGCAAAGCTATATCTGCAAACAACAAAAGCAATGTTTTCTTCAATGTAGGTCCTTAATAATTATTTGTTGAATGAATAAGCCACTATTCTCCAGTGTTATATATCCTGAAAATACACAATAAAATCAATTCTATGAACTTTATATGTAAATTTACTAACTTGATTCTACAGGTTTCCTTTAGTGTCTTTTTTATACCATCCAAATCATTTTAATTATAGTTATTTGCTTCTGCAGTGACTTAGACTAGGATTCCAGAGAATCTTAAAATAAATCTTTCCATATCAGCTGTACTGCCTCATTCTTAGAACTCAGAATAGATATTGCAGGGCATTTTTAGTTTACTTGAAATAAAACTTTGTGGGGGATTAAATTTTTCTAGTTATGTATGGCCATATGGATTGTTAGGATCTTATATTTTGAAATGGAGCTGCTCATCATATTTCCTAGCAATAAATAACTTTTGTAAAACAAATAAAATAAGTGCCTATTCTTTTTAATATAGCAAAGGCACTTTTGAATCCCTTTTTCCAGTTATTAAAGGGCTGTTTTACATATATGCCAACTTGTAAGTTTATTTTATAATGTCTTTAAATGCTTAGATGATTTCATTTTTTAAATGACCAAAAACATGTAGTACCATAGGGATAGGAGAAATATTAGAATATCAACAAATAAACCCCATACTTTAGGCAAGACTAAGAAGTACATATTTTGAATAACATATATGGTAGAAGGATTTCAATTTCTCCTGGTCAAATTCTTGGTTTATTTTCACTGGATGTGACTTAATTTTCATTCTCATTAACATAATTATCATTATTGTTTCTAAGCTTCTCTCTTCTAGTTTACCTAAATGTTTCCAACAACCTTTATTTTTTCTGTCTAGATACCATGTTCTAACATTTTCCAAGAGTGATTCTTTTAGATAATTAAAATTTCCTATAATACATATTGTTAAAACTAAGAAAAATATATTTCCATAAGAAATTATTCCGTAATAAATTAACTGAGTCAATAATAGTATGGTTTCTACTTGAAAAACATCTTTTTTATTTCTAACATTTTTTTCCAAAGAATAGCACTATACTATTCATTCTTCATATTACAATACATATACATCTAATATACAGATGTTATATGTTGAAATTTTTCTTTTTGGGAAAGATATATAAATGGTTTTTCTGAGTTGTATTTTTATTATTTTGCTGTTTGAGAAATTGCAGAATCAAATTTCTCTGATTTAAGCTTTAGTAAAAAAAAGCATGTGAGCCATAAATCATCCTAAGATGATAAATGTAGCTATATTGTGATTTTTTTTACAGGTTTTTAGTAAGATAATTGTACTTTCTAATTTTTCTTCCATTGTGAAACTGCAATGTAGAAAGGGGAAAATTTTAATTATTTGAATACCAAAAAAATTACATCAACATTCTCTGTTTCATTCTCTGGAGACAGTCAGCAAATTTGGTATATTAGCCTAAATAATTTCTTGAATATTTAAATGGATCTGTAATTTTATCGATGTAGATATTCTCTCCAGTAAGGCAGATGACAATATATCCATGTAGTTTAAGTTTGTGACTCTTATTTACATTATTTTTTAAGTTTGTTAAAGAGAGGTCCATTTATACACAAATGGCCTCAAAATTTTCTATCAAGGAGACCAATGAAGCATCACATATCTTTTGCACATGCCATGTTATTAGACCTGCTTTTTGCTCATATCTTTATTTGTTGATATCCTTTTATGCTATTTATTCATTGTGTTACTTTACTTGTAATGTGTTATGGGATGATCAAGCCTTAGTATTATTTCAAGTAACATAATGCTAACAATATAACTCTTACCATAAGTCCACTAAGTATTTTTACAATTATTATTTCCCTTTATACTCAAAATAACCCTAGGAGGTAGAAACTGAGGCAAAAGGAGGTTAAATGATGCCCATGCATAGAGATAAGTAAGTACTTAGGGCTGAATTAGAATTTATGTCTTCCTGCCTTTAGTTCTGGTATTATATTTAGTACAACTCCTAGGAGCCCCCTAATAATAACACAAACATTATTAACTTCCTTTACAAATTTTGCAAAATGATTGAACTGCTCAAGTTTTATATTAGCTATTAGGTCAAATTAAAAGCCACATTAAGTGAATTCAGCTAAATGAGTTGTATCCTAAGTGAAGAACTTATTTATGCTTATAAAATATTCTAATTTTTAATAGAACACAAAGAAGTTATGTCCTTAATTTCCAAAGATTACATTGTCAATTCACCCATTGTAACAGGTTTCCACTTTTATCTACTTCTACCACTCTAAATGGAATATATGGATTTCTCTCATATATCCAAACCATCTTGTCTAATTCTCATGACAAATAAAAGCATGTCTTTGCAAGAGGTGGAAATCCAGTTATAGTAATATGGTGTGGGACCAAAGATAGAAGGTGGGTTTTTGATTTTTGGATTTTTTTTGTTTCTTTTTTTTACCTGACGAAAGTTAATTAATAAAAATTGATATAAAAAAGAGAATAGTGATCTCAGCTGCATTTTCCATGATCCAACTAAATATTCTATGTTTTGATGAATGAAGTTAAATATTCTGGTTAGTATACTTTTATTAATTGTAAGTATCCCAAAACATATTTCTATAGATATTGAAAACTTAGAAAAGAATGTTCATATTACCAATATCCTTGGCACTATCAAATGGTTCAAAATAAAAATTGATGATTTGTTCATTGGAAATAGTATCAAAGAAAATGTGTTTCATGTCTTTTGCTACTGTAAAGATCATGGAGTCTTTCTGACTGAAAGCTGAAAACTTTTATATGTGCTTTCTTAATAGAATTCAAGATTCTTAAGAGAAGAAATTGTCTTTCTTTTTTATGGGTATCCTCAGAGCTTAGCACAGTTTTTTTCACATAAGGGATTTTTTTTATTCATTCATTCACTTATTAATTCATTTTCTCAGTGCCCCCATATAACTCATTAGAACTACAATCTACATTGGTAGAGGGTGGTTCTTATTTTAAAAAGACACCACAGGGGCAGCTAGTTGGTATAGTGGATAAAGCACGGGCCCTGGAGTCAGGAGTACCTGGGTTCAAATCCAGTCTCAGACACTTAATAATTACCTAGCTGTGTGGCCTTGGGCAAGCCACTTAATCCCATTTGCCTTGCAAAAACCTAAAAAAAAGACACCACAGAAAATTAAGTGGACATGTTTGAAGAGACTGAGATTTCTATTATTTAATGTAGTGAAGTAAGCAAAGAATAATTTATTAAATGGCAACTTAAAAAACTTAAGAATGCCTACTGATGCAATGATAGCCCATGAGTTTAGAGAACTGAAGATGAAACATGCCACCTACCACTTGTCAGATAAAGTGATGGACTTAAAAAGCTCAATAAATTCTTGAACATAGCTAAAGTGGAAATGTTTGCTGCATATCACATATTTGTTATGAGGACTTTTTAAGGGGTAGTAGAATGGAGAGGTAAATTACTGTTAAAATTTTATTAGTTAACGAAATAAAAATAATATATTAATCTGAGCAATTATTTCATTATATATTTCACATATTAATATGTAAAAATAGTGCATTTTGATGTCTTGAAAAACAAACTAAAATTTTTAGAAAATTTTGTTATTTTAAATAATGTGACTATTTTCAACCCAAGAAAACAAAGATTGAGTATGACCTAAATCAGCCAAATCCATAGGAAATTCCCCATAAATGTATGCAGTTTGATCCAACATTTCTGGAGAGATTTCAAACTAAGCCCAAAGAGATATGAAACTGTTCATAGTCTTTGATCCAGAAATCCCACTATTAGGTCTGTATCCCAAAGAGAACATAAAAAAAGGGAAAAGGAACTACATGTACAAAATATTTATAGCAGTTCTTTTTGTGTTGGCAAAGAAGTGAAAATTGAGGGGATGCCCACCAATTGGAGAATGAATAAACAAATTGTGAATGTGATCTAATAAATCATGAGTAGATGGATTTCCAAAAAAACTAGAGAGACACATGAACTAATGAGCAGAACCAGGAGACTATTGTGTGATGATCAAGTTCTTGTCAATATAGTTAACAAAAGCTTGTAATGGAAAAGATTTATAACAGAAAATACTGTTCACATCCATAGAAAAAAACTATGAAGTCTGAAATGCAGACCAAAGCATGTTATGTTCACTTTTTGAAATTGGTTTTATGTTTTTCATTTCTCTTGGTTTTTCCCCCTTTGTTTTGATTCTTCTTTTATATAATATGAGTAATAAGGAAATGTATTACACATGATTGTATTTTTATATACTGTCATGAAAGATGAAAGAGGAAAGCAGAAAAATATGGAACTCAGAATCTTACAAAAATCAATGTTGAAAACTATCTTTACATGTAATTGGGAAAAATTAAATGAAATTTAAAAAAATAATTATATGCTTTAAAAATATATGGAAGGAAGCTATTAAGTGCCTACTATGTTCCACCTAAAGAGCTAAGTATTTTACAAATATTAACTCATTTGACCCTCAATCCTGGGTTGAAGGTGTTATTATTCCATTTTAGAGTTGAAGAAAATAAGACAGAGAATAAAATACTTGGCCCAGGGTGAGTATTTTTGAAAGTCATATTTGATCTCAAGTCTTTTGCATTCCAGGATCAGTAATCTATCTACTATCAATCTACCTCTCTGTGTTTATTTAATATTGTGATTCAATTATCTTTAAGTGAAAATCAAAAGAGAACTAATTTTCATTTTACTAAACTTTGTTTTCCCCCATTTCCATCAGAAGATAGACTTGAATGCAGTGAGAGATATTTTTTGTAATCATAGATTATTGATTTTTTGTATAAAACACCTTGGTAGAAGGGCAAATTTGGGAAGTGCAACATTTGATCTCTGAATTAAAAAAGGAAGAATTGTTTTTCTTTCAAGATTCTCCATGTGAAGAGTTAAGGAATGGTGACAGATTAAAAATATTTTGATGACAAATGATATTTTAGATAGCAAATTAAATTTTAAATTATTATGTGGAAGATGTTACTAGGTAGAGAGAGATAACTTATATGTTTTATTTCTAAACTTTTTAGGGTGATTTTAGAAACCTGGAACCGCCCTGGACAAGCCACCTCTGTCCCTACTTTTCTCATTTCTAGGTCTCCATAGTACCTCCTGGACATCTCTATCTATGTGTTTTCCACTTGACTATACCCCAACTATCATCACTTCCTTACCAGCAGAAATTTTGACTCTGACCCTGAAATAATGTTGGACATTGATAACCTAATTTTAGTCTTATCTTGCTCACTTTCTGGCCTCCACATTATGTTCTGATCATCTCCAGTCATGCTTTTGATTATGTGTGCCTTTCTTCTCTATCACATTTCCAGTTCCCTTTTAAGTGTTCTCATTTTGACATGAGTTTAAAATGTGAGATCCATGAGACTCTTGTTTACTATTATTTCAATTTCCAGCATTTAGAACAATGTCACCTTGCTAAAAAAAAACCCTTTATATGTTAGTGAAGATTTGTTTGATTATCATGTGGTATGACAATTAGTTCTGAACAAATCAGTAACTGATCATAATATAGTTATTGTATCATTAATAATCTTTCTGTTAAATGAGTCTTATTTATGAATTACTGAAGACATTTCCTGAAATTTTGGCAGACTAAATTTTGAAGAAAAATAAACATTCTTAATCATGTCTAAGGAAAAACAGATTATCTGATGCAAGATAAATAGTTTCATCTGAATAGTTGAATTTTGAAATACTTATATAAGCCTACAATTATAATAAGTTTTGTGTGCCCCGTGGAGTAGTAATTGCTAGAAGACATTTAAACAGGAAGGTGCAGAAACTCATTAATATTTTATTAAACATTAGTTGATAATAGAAGTTATCATAAAAAAGACAAGGGTCTGAGATAAGGCAATTGTTTTTTGTTTTCTTACCTATATTATTTGAATTATTATGAAATATATTTTTACTCTGAACATTAAAGAATTATAATTGAATAGTGTTTTCCACATCTTACCAAATTCCTCAATATCACTGAGCTTCAACTTCAACATTGTATATGGAAACTAAAGTTAATCTGTACAGATAACATATATTCAATATAAAATAAGGAGACTGAAAAAGTCAATAAATTAATGCCAGTTAAGTTGTTATTCAATATAAATCTGACACTTTATAATAAATGGCCTAGAAGTTTTTATATCCTTAGTTCATCATCATCATCATCATATATACCTGATCCTTCTCTCTAACTGGCTATCTAAAAAACAGATTTGAGTGTTAGGTGTGAGGTAAATAGAGATTTCTTGATTCTTCTCTACAGAACTGAATGTTTGGGAATAAGATTTCTTTATTTGAAGTCACTTTATTAAAGATAAGCACAAGAAAGGATCTTCATTACTCCTAATCTACCTGTATAGGACATTAATCCAACCTCCAGACTTCTGAGACAAACCTGCTTGATAAAATTATATGCAAAAGGATCAATAGTATCATCTCTCTGAAGCATATCTTGTGCCTATTTTTATCTTGGCCACATTATTTGTTCTTCATTACTTAAATGATCTGAGAACTCCACTTGATAGGTATTTTGTTCAGTAGTATAGATCATAGTTCATACCTGCCTTCTTAGCCTGTGAGAATCTTGTTCATATTCCCCAATGTACCCAAGATGCTTGGGAAACTTACTCTAAGTCTTTCACTTCATATAGGTAGGGTTATAGCCCAAAGGCACACTGTATGTTTTCTTTTACTCATGACTGGTCAATTACGTTTCCATTTATACATCTTTTACATGTATTTTTATGTCCCTTTTTGTGTGTAAGTCACTATTGATAATACTTTTCATCTTAGTTCTACCTACTATATACTGTTCTCTATTTTTTCTTTTTTGGGCAACCCTCAGTATTGGTTTTTCATGAATCATTTTCTTCCATTATTTGAGCCATAATGTATTTTTAGGAAAACAGTTATGATAAAATTTAATTTTTTTTGTTTTAGGAAGAATTTGGGGATAAATAAAATTAAATTGAAATGCTCACATTTTCTTTTTAATTCTGAAATCAATTTGCTTTCCAAGATATAGAGAATGACAGACCAGCTCATAGGCTATTCATTCAGCTGAATAAAGGTATAACCAGACAAAAGTTCTGGACTCTAAATACTCTTTCATTTTTTAAAAAAAATTACTTATTATTTTTATCCATAAGCACCTGCATATTTCCAAGTCACAAAATTTCCCTCCACCCACCCTTACCACCCCCCTGCCCTCACCAAGGATTAGTCAGGTTAGTATTTACTAAAATTTTATTTAAGATTTTTGTATTAATATTCAATAGGGAGATGGTCTATAATTTTCTTTGTCTGTTTTGGTTCTTTCTGGTTTAAATATCAGGACCATGTTGGTGTCATAAAAGGAGTTTGGCAGAACTCCTTCCTCTCTATTTTTTAAATAGTTTAGTAGAATAGGAATCAATTATTCCTTAAATGTTTGGTAGAATTCATTTGTAAATCCATCTGGACCTGGAAACTTTTCTTAGGGAGTTTATTGATGGTTCCTTCAATTTCTTTAAGTAATGTATTTCCTCTTCTGTTAATTTGGACAGTTTGTATTTTTATAACTATTCTTCCATTTCACTCAAGTTATCCAATTAATTGGCATTCAGTTCAGCACATAGCTCCAAATTATCTCTTTCATTTCCTTCTCCTTGGTGATTAGTTCATGCTTTTTATTTTTGATTCTGGTGATTTGGTTATCTTGTCTTTTTTTTCAATTGGATTAAGTAAAGGTTTGTCTATCTTATTGCCTTTTTCATAAAACTAATCCTTTGTTTTATTTATGAGATTGATGTTTTATAACTTTCCATTTTATCAGTCTCTCCCTTGATTTTCAGAATTTCTAATTTGGTGTTTAATTGGGGATGTTTAATTTGTTCTTTTTCCTAGCTTTTTTAGTTGCATACCCATTTCATTGATCTCCTCTTTCTCTATTTTATTCATATAGGCATTTAGGGATATAAAGTTTCCCTTCAAAACTACCTTGGCTATATCCCATAAATTTAGGTATGATGTCTCATTATTATCATTTTCTTGGCTGTAATTATTGATTATTTCTACTATTTGATGCTTGTTCTATCCATTATTTAAGATAAATTTATTGATTTCCAATTAGTTCTTGGTTTATCTTTCCCTGGCCCTTTATTGCTTGTAATTTTTATTACATCATGGTATGAGAAGCATGGATTTATTATCTCTGCCTTTCTGCATTTGATTATGAGGTTTTTGTGCCCTAGTACATGGTCAATTTTGGTACTGATGAGAAAAAGGTATATTCTTTTCTATCTGCATTAAATTTTCTCCAGAGTTCTATCATATCCAATATTTCTAAGATTTCATTTACCTTCTTAACTTCCTTTTTGTTTATTTTGTTCTTAGATTTATCAAGTTCTGAGAGAGTGAGATTGAGGTCTCCCATTATTAAAATTTTGCCATTTATGTCTCCTTGTAATTTGCTCAGGATTTTCTTCTAGTAATTTGGATGCTATACCACTAGGTGTCTTCATGTTTAGTAATGATATAGCTTCATTACCAATGGTGTCTTTTAAGATGTAGCTTCCTTTCTTATCCCTTTTAATGAGATTGATTTTTGCTTTTACTTTGAGATTAGGATCACTACTCCAGAATTTTTAACTTCAGCTGAGGCAATAATATTGCCCCAACCTTTTACTTTTACCCTATGTGCATTTTTCAAATGTGTTTCTTGTAAACAACATAATGTAAGATTCTGGTTTTTAATCCATTTCTGCTCTCCATTTCCATTTTATGGCACAGTTCATCCCATTAACATTTACAGTTAATATTACTAATTCTGAATTTCCTTCCATGCTATCTTTTCCATTTATATTTATCTTTTTCCTTTTCTATTACTCCTCCTCTTCCCCAAAATTTTACTACCTTTCCCCTTTAACTTTTCTTTTAGGCATTTAACTTTCAGTTTATTTTCACTTACAATTTCCCCTTCCCTTTTATCAATCCCTTCTTCCCTTATCTTTCCCTTTTCCAGTCCCCTCCCTTCCCTGTAGATTAAGTTAGACATTTAAACCCAAATAGCAATGTATCTTATACCCTGGCAGGGCTAAATCTATTGAATATAATTTACTCAGCATTCACGTTCTCCCTTTTTTCCCTCTAAAATTATAAATCTTTGGGCCTCTTCCCTTGGTGTTATTTATTTCTCTAATATTATTAATCAGGTATCATCAATCACAGATTGTTAACTTGATTTCTTGATCAGTAGCATTGACTTAAATTGCATCAAATTATAATTATAACCATTTTTTACCTTACAGCTTTTTCAAATATCTTTCAAGTACACACAGTCCTCCTCATGAGCCAAAGTATCATACAAAGCCATATCATTTCTTGAACTATTTGTGCTCCTCCCCCCAGGCCTATTTTCTTTCCACTTTACTCCCCCCCCCCCCAGGGTACTTGACACCTTGTTAAGTGAAGCACAGGTAAGTCAAACCCTGATTTAATTAACTGTACTGGGAGGCTCTGGAGGTCTCGTCTGAGAACTTTACAAATGATTCTAAGTTGGAGAGACACTGACTAAGGTCCTCACAGCTCATGATGCTCTCATTAGACAAGGTGCTAAGCACTGTGTGATTAAAGTGAGTCAAAGTATAATGAGACACTTAAAGTTAACACTCCTGCTTTTTTTCAGGGCTTTTTGTCTCTAACATAGTTATGTCATCTTGGACCTCTTCTACTTAGAGACAAGATCCAATTATACCCAAATCCTTTAGGTTCATTCTCTTCAATTTTATTCTACCCTCCAATTATCCTAAGAGAAGTAAAGTTATAAAGAATTAGAAGTGTTATACCTTCCCTTTTAGGGCTGTATACAATTTGATGGTCTTGACCAGCATTTGTTTTGTTTTATTTTGTTTTTTTCCCCTCTCTTTTTCATTTACCTTTTTTTAATGCAACTCTTGAGTTGTATATTTGGCCTTTGAATTCTTTGTTCAGTTCTGGTCTTTGTGTCAGGAAATTCTGGAAGTCCTCTATTTCGTTGAACATCTATCTTTTCCCCTGACAATATATGCAGAATTTTGCAGGATAGTACATTCTGGGTTGCAATTCTGGGTCTTTTGGTCTCTGAAATACACTATTCCAGATCTTCTGATCCTTCAGTATTGAGGCTGATAGGTACCATATGAGTCTGATTTTCTTTCCTTTACATTTGAATTGTTTTCTTTTGGCTGCTTGCAATATTCTCTCCTTTATTTGAGAGTAATGTAATTTGATTCTTACATCCCTTGGAAGTTTTAGCCTGGGGTCTCTTTCTGGAGGGGTTCTGTGGGTTCTTTCAATGGTTATACTGTTATCTTGTTCTAGTAGATTTGGACAGCTTTCCCTTATATTTTCCTGCATGATATTTATCAGGTTCTTTTCTTGATCCAAGGTTTCTACTAGTCCAGTGATTCATAAATTATCTCTGCTGGATCTATTTTCCAGGTCATTTGTTTTCCCTAAAAGGTACTTTACATTTTCTTCAATTTTGGGGGTCTTTTTATTTTGTTTGATGGAATCTTGTAGTCTTGTAGATTCATTGGTTTCTATTTGTTCAATTCTAATTTTTAGGGTTATATTTTCTTCAATTAGCTAATGCTTTTGTGTTTCATTTTTCAGTTGGTTATCTTTACTTTTAACGGAGTTAATTTCTTGGGTCAATTTTTCATAATTTTCCTATATGACTTTCATTTTTTTCCATTTTTATTCTTCCCCTCTTCTTGGATTTTAAATTCTTTTTTAAGCTCTTCGATGAGCTTATGTATTTGAGTCCATTTTATAGACAGTTTTGATACTGCCCCTGTGAGTGATTTTTCACTGCTTTCTTCTTCAGACATGGCATTGCTGTCATCTTTGTCTGTAAAGTGGTTTTCTATATATAGTGAGGGATGTTTTAGTTCTTTTGTTCATCTTTGCTGTTTTAGTTCTGCTCCTGGGATACAGGGAGTATAGATCAAGCTTATTCTTTTTTTTTTCTGATGACTAGGATCTGATCCCCTGGCTTATTGTTGACCAAGATGTTACCTATTCAGTCCAGGCCTTGCCTTTGCAGATTTCATTTTCTTCCTTTATGTCTAGGTTCTGACTTAACAGTGGTTTGTTCCCTACCCAGTACTGTTTTTACCCAGTGTTCTCAGGACTCAGACTTTGTTTGGGATTGGGATCCTCCCTTATGGCTTGCTATCTAGCTGCTGGGTCCTGGATTGCACTGCTGGCTTTCCCATTCTTCCATCTCCTGGACTTTACTCCTATTTCTCTTCCAAACAAACAAGCCTTCACTGAAGATCCTCCATGATGTCTACAATTGAAAACTTTGAATCTTCTCTTTTTCTTGATGGGATCTAAAAGCTCCAGGAGCACATTAGCTTCATGCTGCCATCTTGGCTCTGACCTGAAAGTCCCTATTCTTTCTTTCTTTAAACACTTTTATTTTCCTTTTGTGAATAGTTGTGATGATGGGAACTTACAACCAACAAAGTATTCCTTTTACAATTATATTGTATTAGATATAACATTACAGTAGTAAATGCTTTTTTTGAGTATTCAATGACCCTTGAATTGCACCTTACTTGATAATAATAGCCAGTTGATTAAAGAACAAATTTAATTTTACTGTAATTATCAATGAATCTTGTATACATTTAACATATACCTTTTTATGGCAGATTGTGATGTTGCACTTTAGACTAATGAATTAAATATAATTTTTTTTATGGTCAGCAAACAGTAAACACAGAGGTATATCTCATATTCCCTGTATTTTTCTTCAATCCTGTGATTATAGTCTAATTTACTTTAGAATATCAGTTTTGAAAGCCTGTATTTTCTTTCCTAAACTTTTCACCAAGAATATCTTCAATTAAGGCAGTTAGATGGTGCAGTGGATAGAGTACTGGTCCTGGAGTCAGGAGGACCTGAGTTCAAATCCAGCATCAATAATTCAATACTTGTTAGCCATGTAACTTTGGGCAAGTCACTTAACTCCATTGTCCCTCAAAGTCTATGTGTACATCTTTCTCTAAAACCTTTAGAGAGATGAGGAAATATTCATATGATTTGATAAATGCTGATAACTTTTTTCTCTTTTATTTATTTATTTGTGAATTTTAAAATTTTTCCCCTAATCTTGCTTCCCTACCCCCAGCCCCCACAGACAGCAGTCTGTTAGTCTTTACTAAATGCTGATAACTCTTAAACAAATTTTGAGGGGTTTTAATAGTATGGGCAATTTTTTACTCAGTTTGTTCAATATATTCTATGGTCACAGCTAGTGTCATCAACTAATTCCACATATTTGTGCCACTGCTAAATGATACCTTCACAAATAGCTCTTGTATACATAGTCTTTATTTTACTCATGCAAGCATCACCTTGATACAAATTCTCATTACCTCATGCCTGGACTATCACATTGCTTTTCTGGTTGCTCTCTCTGCTTATGTCTCTTCCCATGCCAATACATTGACAGCTCAACTGCCAAAATGATTTCCTAAAGTTTAGATCTGACTATGTTTCCCTCTTTTTTCCCTCAGTAAATTCCAGTGCCTCCCTGCTACTACCTCTAAATACAATTATAAAATACTCTGGTATTTAAAGACTTTTGCCAGTCTTCTGAAACTTTATTTCCCTCCAAATTCTTTGTGATTTAGTCATGGCCTTCTTGCTGTTCTTCCTAGTACTCTGTCTTTTGATTAGGTCTTTTCATTGACTGCCCCAACCAATGCCTGGAACGCTCACCTTTCTGGTTTCCCTGATGTGCTTCAGGGCTCAGCAACAATTCCTTCTTCAAGACATTTTTTTCTGTCACCTCCAAACTCCCCTCCACTCTGGTTACTCCCACCTATGACTAGTACTTTTCCTCCAAGATAATCTTTTATATATTCTGTACATAAATATTTTTGTAAGTATATATTTCTTAACCTGATGCCTTTCCCCATTAGAATATGACCTTCTTGATGGGAGAAGACATGAATATGTCTTTCCTTATATCCCTGGAACTTATCACAGGTCTGGCACAGAATATTTAATAAATGTTTATTGACTTGATTTGACTGACATGATTTTCTAAAGCTAGGCATACTTTCAGATCACAAAATACTCTTTAAAATAGGATTTGTATAGGAGGACATTTGTAGATATGCATAAAATTCTCAGAGAATCAAGCAAGAAGAAACATAGCTTTTCTCCCTTCCCTCTAAATGTTGGTATCATTGAGGTTCTATTCTTTACCCTTTTATCATCTTCGTCTTTATATAAAACCTTAGCATTTTGATACACATCCAGGACTTTGTCTAACCATGCTGACTCTAGGTAACAGCTTGGTGGCATTATGGATATAAAGTGAACCCTGGAGTCAGAAAGCTCTCTGTATCCAACCTCAGACACTTACTAGCTGTGCAACCCTGAGCAAGTCATTGAATCTCTTTTCACTTCAGTTTCCTTTTTATAAAAATGAGGATAATATTAGTTCCTGCCTTTGAGTTCTTAAGAAGGTTAAATAAAGATATATAAAGTGTTTTGCAAACCTTCAGTTGTTATGCAACTGATACTATTGTTATTACTCCTACTTGAGTCCATCATTTTCCACTGCTTGAAAGAAATTTAGCTTTATCTTAAACTATCAAATTTAAATTTTCTAGTCTTCATCCCTTTCCCCATTTTTTTTGTTAGTGGTATTCCTATTCTCAATCATCCAGACTCATAGTTTGAATAATCTTTCAATCTTCACTCTCTTTCATTTCCATATCCAATTAGTCACTCAGTAATATTGTATAAGGCAGCTAAGTGAAAAGGGGGTGGGAGCACAGGCCTTGGATTCAGGAGGGTGTTCTAATCCAGCCTCAGACAATTGATATTTACTAGCTTGTGAGACTTTGGACAAGTCACTTGTCCCTAACTCCCTCATATACAGGGTCATCTTCAATCATCCTGATTCATATCTGGCCACTAGACCCAGATGGTTCTGGAGGAGAAAATGAACCTGATGACTTTACATAGCATCCCCTCAATCAAATTCAATTCATGTACATGTCATGGCATCACCTTCCTGATGTTACAGTTTTTTTCAAGAATGAAGGACAAAGGGGCAACTAGGTGGTACAGTGGATTGAGTACTGGCCCTGGAGTCAGGAGTACCTGAGTTCAAATACAGCCTCAGACACTTAATAATTACCTAGCTATGTGGCCTTGGGCAAGCCACTTAACTCCATTTGCTTTGCAAAAAAACCTAAGCAAAAAGAATGAAGGACAAGCATCATCATTCCTATTGTCATGCTTCACTATGCTTTCTTTTAATCTCCCTTTCATTTCATAATGTCACTAACCAAATTTAATTTCTCCTGAGTTTAACACCTGAATAATACAATAAGCTTCAAAGTAGTCTCTCTATTCCAGTATTTTTTTAATCTGCTCTGTGTACTGCTATCATATTCATCTTTTTATATCTGTCTTGATTTTGTCATTCTCTGAATAACAGCCTACAGTTGCTTAATAATGCTTACATGATAAAATATGTATTTCTTAGCCAGGTATTCCTCTCCTTCCAGAAAGTGGCCACAATCTACATAATTACATGGTAGTTCTCTGAAAATGGCCACAATCTGCATAATCACTTAGTACTTTCCCAAATAGAATCCTCTGCTCTAACTAAATAGGTCTGAGTCTAAATCCAACCTCAGATACTTACTAGCTGTACAAAGCTGGGTAAGTCATTCAACAGGTATACTCATCCCTCCAATATGCTTGACACTTTACTACCTCCGAATATATTGCTACTCTGACAAATACTTTCCATTGTTCTTTCTCGCAAATTTTCCTTCTTTGCCTTCTACCAAAATTCTACCCCCTATTTCATTACAATCCAATCTCACAAACATTTTTAATCTCAAACTATATTCTAGGCTTTTTTCAAAGTTGTGGATAGGAAGACAAAAATAACAACCATTCCAGTCCTTAAATAGTTACATTGCACTGCGGTAGACTTCAAGGTTCAGTACTGTTCCCATCTCTATATGTAGACTTTCTTCTATACAACAGCTATACATTCATATAGCATTTATGAGGTCTTTTTTATATACTATGCTTATGTGAAAATTGTTATATATCCATTTTCATAGATCATAAGATTCTAGAAGTCATTCTGTCTCCCTCCCTCTTTCCATGTTGCTTAGTACACTTCTAAAAATATGATATTGATTTCTTGATGAATAAGAATTTACCAAATATAAATACAAATTCCAAAAACATGAATTAGTCATAGAAAATACTGCTTCTGAACCATGAATAATTATAAATCTTTTGTCTCCCTTTTAAATTATTTCATCACATATTGAGTGGACAATTTCTGTTAATGATCTTCAAATCTCATTGACTGCTAAAGAAATAGAGACCCATAGAACTGATCTTCCAGATTCTGATTTTCAGTATTTCTATTTTTAATATGTAATTTTTAATCCTTCACAGCAACAAGAAAAGATTTTCTTCTCTCTCTCTCTCTCTCTCTCTCTCTCTCTCTCTCTCTCTCTCTCTCCCATTTACTGAGATATAAATAAATAAACCTTATTTTGTCATTCAACCTTATAAGACCACAACAGATTCTGTAAGCCCTTGTCAAAATAGAATCAGTTAATACATGAACTGTGTACAATAAACTTAGGACTGTGATCGCTGGTGTTGGAGTTTTGTTGTTGTTTGTTTTGTAACAAGCACTTCAGGTGAAAGGTATGCTTTGTTCTCTACACATGTGATGTATAGCAATTTCTAACTTGTCAGCCTGTTTTGTTCTGTGGCAGGTTTACTTTTCACAAATGACTTTCTGGCCCATTCAGGCTAACATGGGTTCCAGAAATAGAATAGAGTCCCCAGAGACACTGAAGTACATGTTGCATTGGTTTATTGAAGGGAGAAAGCAATTAAGGAAGATGAAGGCTGTGAGCTACAAAGTATGTGGAATGCACAAGTAAATGAGTTTTCCTTTAACTCCACAAATAAAGTTTCCTAATGAATTGAATACAAACCAATGATTTCAAACAACAACCACAACCACAACTAAAGTTCACCTAGAAGATACAAACATACATGCAGGGAGGGAGAGGAGAGAGGGCAAGGGGGACGGAGAGGAGGAGGGGTGAAAATATGTGTTAGGTTGAAGGATATGAGCTTTTCACAATAGCAACTAGTGGTAGAGATTGCAATATGCAATATGTCCTCAGTAATCTAAGAAGGAATTTGATTATATATAATATAAATTCCCTAGGTTTTTTGCCTGAAGGTCAGGATTCAAGTCTTAATCCTCTTTGTAAACTGGAACACGTTATAAGCACTGTGAACCTCAGTTTGTGACCTCTGACAACTGCAACTTGCTGATCTTATACAACTAGTGTAATTCTATTTGCAGCTCCTATTCCATGGTAGAAAATGAGCTGATATAGAGGAAAACTTTGTTATTTGTCCTTTGGTCTTGAAAAGAATCAGTGACATAGGGAAGGTGATTTGCCAGTGAATTGAATTTAAGTGAGGTAGGGCAGTACAAGTCATTATTATCCTGTTATCCTTCAGAGACATCAGGTCCAGTACAAGATATAGGTCAGGATGACTGGAGATGGCCTGCAGATGATGAAAATTTTCTCTAAGTATAAAATCTATTACATGTGTATTCATCCATTAAGTTAAAGAAACAAAACTTTGATTACCTATCATATATTTGATGCTAGAGATAAGACAAGAAGGAAACTCTGCTTGTCCTTAAAGACCTTCTATTATAATGTAAACTTTTATCAATCATTTTATAAGAAATTGAATGAAGCTGATGAAGATACTTGAAGGGATGAAATGGATATTTGTTCTATTTAATTTTTGTCTGTATCCTGTAATCTAACTTAATAAATGCTTGCTAATGAATTATCTTTTTCAATCATAAGAAAAAAGCTTGTCAATTTTCTCTTATGTTTCTTCTTCTCCCCAAAGTAAGCAATATAGAGCTGTAATTATGATTTAAGTAACATTAATAACTACTATGATGCCTTAATCTCCAGAAGTAATATAGTATCCTCATCTAGGAAAAAAGAGTTTTAAAAACTTTTTAAAAAATATCCGTTTTTTGCCACTTAGTATTTCTACTAGCTCCATTTACAAAATGAAATAATTACAATGAAAAATTGCTTTTGAAAAAATTGAAAAATATTTCAGTTTCATACTATGGGTGGTAGCTAGCAGCCCAACCAGTTTAAATAGTCATAAGGAATCTTTGTATATAAATTAGTATTATTGCTTAAATGGGATCTGAATGAATTTATTTTCTTTTGAATAATTATTTTTCCTTTTCAAACATAAAATTTTTTAAAATGTAAAGCATTAAGGAACCAGACTTAGATATGGCATGCACTTTTTACAAGATTGTTAATCTTTCTAGGTATAGGACATCATTCAAATTTTAAAACAATTATTTTAACCCAAAAATTTAATCAGCATTTAATCAATTATTTATGTTGAGCTCTTTATTAATTCCATGAACTCATTTTCACTCATAATTAGAAAGACCCAATTCAGGTATGAATCAGCATGAGTATCTCTATGTATGTATATATATATGTTTATGTGTGAATACACACACATATATACATATAATTATATATCTGTTATAATCACATCATAATTTCATTACTTTTTCTCTATGTGTAGGGATATACATGTATATGCATACAATATATATTTGTCACCTCAAGTTAAGTCATTTTTATGTCTGGAAAATTTGATTTTTCTTTGATTATGATACAGACTTATGACCATGCCCAGATACCAAGTGGAATTATATTCCTGCTCCAAATTATTTACTTTTAAAAATATAGTGTTGACTATTTTGGGGTTTCTAGTAGAATGCAATTCATCCATAGAGCTCCAGTATAAATGTTTCTCTCTGGGTGTATGAATATTCTCTCTCTCTCTCTCTCTCTCTCTCTCTCTCTCTCTCTCTGCATACATAGACACATATGCATTTAGGGGAAATTAGTAAGAAGTTACAAAAATTCATTATTTATACCAAATTAACATTTAGAATTATGAAAACTACTTTTAAACATTTTTCTATTATCTCATCATTTTTATGGACATCTTTCTCATGCTTTAGGACAATTACATACTTGTGTGCCTGCTTAGACATCCAGGGGATAGTATATCCAGGGGATGTATAGTTTTGTCACTGACACACCGACAACTGTTACAAATTTTCCCATATACTCCTTGATATGTTTTTCCCACATTAATATATTGAATCTAGAAAATAGTAATAACACCTTCTAGTCATCTTAAACCAAAGATCCTCCAGGCACAACTAAGCTATGATACACTAGTTGACAGAACAGTATGTTGTTTTTGTAGAACCAAGAATTTGGAATTTCAGCAATTATAATAAATATGAAAGTCATTATAAAGGCATTAATTTGAATACATCCTAATTTATGTATATTGCCAATTTGAGAAAGGTACTAAAGCATAAAATATTCCCAAAAGCAATAGGTAAATATTGAAAAATTAGCAATTATGGTGAACATGTATTCTATAAGCATATTGAAGTATAAAGAGAAATATGAAAATTTTCCTAACATAGTGTTTAAAAAAACTATCTACCTTATTATTTAAGAAAGACTACTTTCTATATACCCACATAGGGTAATAAAGTTACCTACTTTAACAAATGTATACAAAAACAAAGAAAGATGAATTCCAGGGGAGAGAAAACTGTAGTTTGTTTTTTTTTTATTCTCCCCAGTCCCTGTTTCCATGAATTTTCTCTTTCCCCTATGTCTTTCCACAATGGACAATGTTTTTCCTTTGAAACTGATTCCTTCCTATTGGAGAAAAACAATCCAAAAAACTAAATAATGCTCAAGATATTATAACTTTACTCCAAAGTACATGAATGAACAGTTTTCAAATGAAGAAATTAAAGCTATATATAGATAAAATCATATGAAAAAATGCTTCAAATAATTATTGATTACAGAAATGCAAATTAAAACAACTATAAAGTATTATCTCACACCTTTCAGATTAGCTAAGATGACAAAAAGAGAAACTGATCAATGTTGGAGAGGTTGTGGGAGGATTGGGACATTAATGCACTTCTGGTGGAGTTGTGAGTGGATCCAACCATTCTGAAGAGCAATATGGAGATATGCCCAAAGAGCAAGAAAACTATTTATATCCTTTGATCCAGCAATTCCAATTCTAGGCCTCTATCCAGAAGAAATCATAAAAAAATGGTAAAAGTCCCACATGTTCCAAAATATTCATAGAAACTCTTTTTGAAATGGCAAAGAATTGGAAATTGAAGGGATGCCTATCAATTGAGGAATGGTTAAACAAGTTAAGACATATGAATATTATGAAATACTATTGTTCTATAAAAAATAGATGGTAAGATTCTAGAGAAGCATGGAATAAGTTACAGGATTTGATACTGAGTGAAGGGAGCAGACCAAGAGAACAATGTATACATTAATAACAATATTATGAGATGATCAACCTTGATAGATGCAGTTCTTCTCAGTAGTATAGAGAGCTAGGACAATCCTGGCTTTGGACAATATTATCTTCATCCAGAGGAAGAAAAACAAAAACAAAACAAAATAAATTAAAATGAAATAAAACCTTTCAAAATCTGATGAAAACTATATTCACTTTTTAAAAGATTTTCTCTTATATATTTCTTTCCCTTAGCCCTGATTCCTTATACTGAAAATGACTAATCTGTAAACATGTTTTTCAGAAGTGTGACTGTTGGCCTCTGAGGGGATGGGGTGGAAAGGGAAGATGGAAAGAAATTTTGTAACTTAAATATACATATGCTTATGGAGAAATGTTGATAAATTATCATAACATGTATTTGGAAAAAAATCAGTAAAAAGAGATTATAACTTTATAGTTATCCTTCCAAAAGGTATCTGCTTTTTAAAAGAACAGAAAAGAAAATGCTTCACACAAAGGAATGAATGTCTAAAAATGAAATTTTGGTTAAGAGAATTAGTTTATAGAAGGTGGACATTTTTTTCCTTCTGATAATTCTCTTATCACTTCAAGAGAGGGAAAGGGAATATCAATTTATATAGAGTCCACTTTGTGCTAGGCACTGTGCTAAGCATTATATAAATATCTGCTCTTTGAATCCTCAACACAATCCTGTGAGGTGGAAGGTGTTAATATAATCATTTTACATTTGAGGAAACTGAGGCATGTAAAGGTTAAATGACTTCCCCAGGGTTACACAGTCAATGTCTAAATCCAAATTCAAAGTCTTTTAACTTTAGTCCAACACACTAACCAGAGTATAATCTAGCCACCTCCTCATTACAAATGGGAGAATTCTCCCTCTATTTACCCAAATGATCTGGTTTGATATATATTCAGTTATTAGAATTTGTTGGACATTGAAGAAAATACTAAGTCAGTTTTCAAGTCATGTTTTCCCTATCAGAAATAAAAGGTCACAGCGGAAATCTCAGAAATGCCAGTAGTGAGTAAAAAATTCACGTGAATATTAAAGGGTAGAAGCAGTATCAGTTATAAATTAAGCAAATTTCAGAGATATGCAAATACTTCCAATCCATGGCAGCATCTGGTAAATGTACCTTACTCCATCTCCCATAAAAAAGGCAAAGATGAGAAACAGGGAAATTGCTTTATTGTCATGGACACTAAAGGACACCCAAGCTAACCTTTATTTGTCTTCAACAAGAGCACCTCCAAAAAACAATCTTAATTATACCTAGGGGATCCAGAGATTCTTCTACTTTTGATATTTTGGGGATATTCTAGCCTGAAAGGGATCCTCTTTATTTAGAGTCAGGGGAGATAGTTATATTTATTTTGAGCATCTCTTGCTACAATTTTTTCTACATAAGAACATATGAAGTACTGAGTGATTCTACAATGAAAATTACCATGTACTCTGATATTTCTAAAATATTCTAATAATGTTACTGTATAATACTGGTATTTTTTCATGAATTTGATGTCTTCATCGTAATGACTGATGTACACAAAGATAGTACTGTGATTTCATAGCATCATAATCCTGACCAAATGCCAAAAAACCTAACAAGACAAAGAAGTATATTGTTTACAAAAATAAATGGTAAAAATATTTAAGAACATATCTCTTTTTATCTTTCAAAAACAGTAAAAAGGACTTTTGTCCTTCTCAATATTCATATCAATTCATGTAGGTGCTAGAGAAAGATGGGCATCCTGGTAGTCTTTTTGAACTGAATCTGTGCTGTGGCAGCTGGTGGTTTGCTTAATATATCCATGTCATGCTTATTTCAAACCAAAGAGATAGAATTAAACTTCAATTTAGATATTTTTTAAAACATGTACAATATTGAATATAGTGCTCCTGGCTTCACCAATTTTATATATAATTACTTTACTTTTTTCTGAACCCAATGGCATATTCATTTAGTATGATTTTCCTGTAGGCAGCACCCTCCACTTAGTCATGTCCATAAATGATCTCTTTTGTCTTAAGTAATGAAAGAGAATACAAGTTTAAGATTTGCTCACTGTTTGAAAAGTCTCAGCCTGAAATGAGAGAAAACAACTAATCTACAGTGCTTCTCCAGTGTTATACTCCTTGTAAATCTATATTGGAGAGAATTCTACTTACAAACAAATACTGCATTTCATATTTTTCCATCTATGTTTTAATGTGAGAAACTAACCATGAGCATGCAGAAATAATTCATGAACCGATAGTTCTATTTTCATGTAAGGTAAGAGATTTAATAGCTGAATTATTTTTTTTGCTTTATAGACTTTCTGTATGTTTATAATCTAATCTCTCTTTGTACTCTTATGAATGAAAATATTCTTTTCTATTTTATTTTATAATAATTCTACTTCTCTCTAACATAATATAACTGATCAATCAAAAAACATATTGACTTCATTATATTTCTTATGTTTTATTTCTGCATAGTTATAGCAGTCATGTATAAATCACAAGAGAAAATATCAATTACCTAATCTAGCCACAGATGAATTATCAAACACAAGAAGCATTTCTTATTTCTATTTGAGCGGAGAACTCTTGTTAACATTTTAAAAATTAATGAACCTGGAATGCATGCATTAACTTTTGAAGAATTCAAACTTATTGTGTAAGATTGGAAATTCATGTATTAAGATCACTTTCCCCTTTTGTAAGTAGCTACACTGCTAATTTTGAGGACTACTTTCAAAGTTTATGATATTGAACTTCATTTTCAAAGCTTTACTAATTTCCTCTAACAATTGTTAGAAATTTTCGCTTTGCTACATGTATCCATCAAGAGTTCAGGTAGTATGCTTTATTGATGGCAAAACCCAATTATCTACAAGTACTGGGCTTTCTATTTGAACCTTAGCTAATTTTTATAAGAGAAAGTAGAAAAGAACTCAAGATAAAGTAGAAATTCTTACTAAATTGAAAGAAAGGATAACTTCTGTGACCCAATCTGTCTGTCTTTCATGGCAACTGAGCCATGTGAAATGCAACAGCAGCACCCAGGAAGTAGACCTGCATTTAGACTCGTATCTGAAAGAGATACATGTCTGAGTGAGCAATGGAAGCTTGTCTTTGTACTGAAGTCTGTAATCTCTTCATGTACACCTTTCTGTCTCAGAGTATTTTCTTGACATTTATTATTAACAATAAAAGCTGAGAGAAATGAAAGTAGCAGCTGTATTGATTCTGTAAAACTGGAGAGGTGCACTTAATCGTTTGATGCCTTCACTAGACCAAAATACACAAACTTTTCTAACAACCATATTCTTCCCTGCTATTAAAAAAATAAAAACTCAAGACAGTATTTTATCTGATGTTACTATATAATTGGTGCCATGCTGGAGAAGAAGGAAAATAATAGTAGTTATTCCCATGAGGGAAAAATAATTATATCATTTGTCATAAATGCATTTCAGAGACAATTCATTCAAGGATACTAAGAAAAATTCTGCATGAGGTTAAAATGTGCACAAAATTCACATATAATTTCACTTTTTTTAGTTTGTTTTTTTTTCTTTTTGCAAGGCAAATGGGGTTAAGTGGCTTGCCTAAGGCCACACAGCTAGGTAATTATTAAGTGTCTGAGACCGGATTTGAACCCAGGTACTCCTGACTCCAGGGCCAGTGCTTTATCCACTGTGTCACCTAGCCTCCCCTTTATAATTTCATTTTAAGCAAGGGACAATTTTATGACTGATAGATTTGTCTAGATATGCAGGAAGATAAAATAAAACTCATTAGGAAAATTTTATTTCCTACTGAAAAGTGGCAAAAGATAGGACAAACAGATATTCCACAAGGAAGGAGAATAATGGAAAGGTGATAGTAAAGATAGAAAAATATCAGAAAGAAAGTAACAAAATGTTGCAACAGAGAAAGAACAGAACAAAGACTTCAATACTTTTTTTTGATATATCACTGATAGAGATATTACTTCCAATGGTGTTTTCTCAATCTATCTATGGATTCTCTTTGAGACTAATTCTTGGTCATGTCATAAATAGCATGACTAAATCAGTGATATGATGTTAGAAGTGATCACATATTTAGAAAATGCCCTTTATAAAGTCCCTTAGCAAAACTTTCTTATTTGTCAAGGTAAAAGAAAGGGAAGTTAAAGTCTACACATTTAGAATATGATTGCATTTGTAAAAATCTTACAGAATAGGAAGATAGTGGAGTGTGAAAAATATCACTACATAAAACAGAATAAGTTTAAAGAAAATTTAGTGAGAGAGCCAATTAAGCAGTCATCCCTAGGGCATTTGCAAATGAAAAATAGAAAGACAACAAAAAGAAAAATGAGAAAGATCTAAAAAGACTTTCCGGGCAAACATTATTTCACCATCAAATACAGTAGAGCCATCACTAATTTTATAATACTTGATATGCTTATAGAATAACATTAAAAAGAACAAACATGTGAAAAACATCTGCATTGGGGAAAAAGTATACTTAGAGGAAATATGAGTTGGAGGTGAAACAATAGTGACGGTATAAAGACAACAATTCACAAATTATCTCAAAGAAGGAAAATAGCAAAGGGGAGGAAGGGTACTGGACTTCATTAATAATAGCAAAGCAATATATCAACAATTACTGATGTATATGCTTATTCTCCCATCTTTATAATAAATTTTAAGAGTTTCAACTACACAAGTTTTAAGGCGTATCCTCAATGAGATTTTTATTAGGGAGCAAGCAAAATTGGATAAGAGAAACACACACAGTTCCATATTCTTACATAGTAATTATTTTAACAGTTTGAATTGGATAAGGAAAATAGGCCTTAAAGGATTTATTTCAACCCCATTTTTCAAGTTGATAATTATAGGAAAGCTAAATTGGTGTGACCAGTGAAAGAAGAATATTAATATAACCACAAAGACACATATAAATCTAGACTTTGAAAGACTGATTTCTTTTGACTGTTATTACTTAAAGCATTTCTTACTTATGCTGAGACTTTAGATTTGCTATCATAACACTTATTTACTTGGTTACCTTTATCTCTCCACTGGAGTCTAGGCTTACCATTTGCAATTTCTCCTTCATGTGGAAGGAGAGTCATAAAAATCACACATACACTTACATACCTTTTATAATATATAGGCAGTACCTGACAATTTTGTCAAGAGTTCATCTCATTTTTACAGAAAAGTAAATATGAATTTTAGGTCATAAATATGATTGCATCTAAAAAGAGCCTAAGGTTGAGCTTCACTACACTGTCCTTTGCATCCATGTATCTTTGGGGAATGAAGTTTATCTTCCATGATGCCTTTTATGGAAGAGGTATCTATATCTTTCATTTGTAGAAAAGTTGTACAAAAGCTTTCAGGTTTTAACATTGTATTGAGGAAATCAAATTATTCAAGGTATTCTTTTTTAATTTTATAAAGGTTTTATATGATTTTTTACAATTTTTCCACAAATCTTGTTCCCCCCCACAGAAGGCACTGTATTAGTCTTTACATCATTCCCATAGTATACATTGTTCTAAATTGAATGTGATGAGAGAGAAATCATATCCTTAAGGAAGAAACATATAGTATGTGATATAGCAGAATTACATAATAAGATGACATTTTAAAAAATTAAAGGTAATATTCTTTCAAACTCCACAATTCTTTCTCAGGATACAGATGGTATTCTCCATTGCAGATAACCCAAAATTGTGCCTGATTGTTGCCCTGTTGGTATGAGCAATTCTATTAAGGTTGATCATCATTCCAATGTTGCTGTTAGGATGTATAATGTTCTGGTTATGCTCATCTTGTTCAGCATCAGTTCATGAAAATCCTTCCAGGCTTCCCTGAATTCCCATCCTTCCTGGTTTGTAATAGAACAATAGTGTTCCATCACATTCATATACCACAGTTTGTTGTCATTCCCCAATTGATGGACATTCTCTCAGTTTCCATTTCTTTGCCACCACAAACAGAGCTGCTATGAATATTTTTGTACAGGTGATGTTTTTATCCTTTTTCATAATCACTTCAGGCTATAGATACAGTAGTGGTATTGCTAGATCAAAGGTATGCACATTTTTGTTGCCTTTTGGGCATAATTCCAAATTGTTCTCCAGAAAGGTTGGATGTATTCACAGCTCCAACAACAATGTATTAGTGTTCCATATTTCCCACATCCCTTCCAATATTGATTATTATCCTTTCTGGTCATATTGGTCAGTCTGAGAGGTGTGAGGTGGTACCTCAGAGATGCTTTAATTTTCATTTCTCTAATAATTAGTGATTTAGAACAATTTTTCATATGACTATGGATTGCTTTGATTTCCTCATCTGTAAACTGCCTTTGCATATCCTTTGACCATTTGTCAATTGGGGAATGGCTTGTCTTTTTTTTTAAAAAAAATTTGACTCAGTTCTCTGTATATTTTAGAGATGAGTCCTTTGTCAGAAACACCAGCTGTAAAAATTGTTTCTCAATTTACTACATTTATTTTGATCATGGTTACAGTAGTTTTTGTGTAAAACCATTTTAATTTAATGTAATCAAAATTATCTAGTTTATTTTAAATGATATTCTCCATCTCTTCCTTGGTCATAAACTGCTTCCTTTTCTGACAGGTAAACTATTCCTTGATCTCCTAGTTTGCTTATAATATTGTTTTTTATGTCTAAATCCTGTATCCATTTTGATCTTATCTTGGCATAGGGTATGAGTTGTTGGTCTAATCCAAGTTTCTTCCATACTAACTTCCAATTTTCCCAACAGTTTTTATCCCAATAGCTGGACTCTTTGGGTTTATCAAACAGCAGACTACTATAATCATTTCATACTATTGCACCTAGTCTATTCCACTGATCCATGACTCTATTTCTAGTTTTGAGGACTGACACTTGATAATATAATTTTAGATCTGATAGGGCTAAGCCCTTTTGCACTTTTTTTCATTAAATCCCTGGAGATTCTCAACTTTTTATTTCTTCATATGAATTTACTTACAATTTTTTCTAACTCATTAACTTTTTGGAACTTTGACTGGTAGGGCACTAAATAAGTAGTTTTATTTTATTTTGGTAGAATTGTCATTTTTATTATATTTGCTCAGTCTATCCATGGGCAGTTGATATTTGCCCAGTTATTTAAGTCTGATTTTATTTGCGTGAGAAGTGTTTTGTAATTGTTTTCAAAAAGTTTCTGAAGTGGTGGTTAGGAGGCATAGTGGATAGAACACTGGCCCTGGAGTCAGAAGTAACTGGGTTCAAATCCAGCCTCCTACACTTAATAATTACCTAGCTGTGTGATCTTGGATAAGCCACTTAACCCCATTTGCTTGCAAAAAACCTAAAAAAAAATGTTTCTGAGTCTGACTTGATAGGTAGACTCCCAGGTATTTTATATTGTTTGAGGTTACTTTGAATGGGATTTCTCTTTCTATCTCTTTCTGCTGCATCTTGCTAGTCATATATAGAAATGTTGAGGATTTATGAGGGTTTATTTTATATCCTGTGACTTTGCTAAAGTTGCTAATTATTTCTAGTAGTTTTTTAGATGAATTTTTAGGATTTACTAGGTATACCATCAAGTCATCTGCAAAGAGTGAGAGTTTTGTCTCTTCCTTCCCTATTCTAATTTCATAAATTTCTCTTTTTTTCTCTTATTGCTGAAGCTAACACTTCCAATGCAAAATTGAATGATAGTACTGATAATGGGCATCCTTGTTTCACCCCTGATCTTAATGGGAATGCCTCTAACCTATCACCATTGCATATGCTTGTTGATGGTTTCAGATAGATATTGTTTATCATTCTAAGGAACAATCCATTTTTCTTACACTTGCTAGTGTTTTTAGTAGGAATGAGTGCTGTATTTTGTCAAAAGATTTTTTCAGCATCTATTGATATAATCATATGATTTCTGATAGGTTTATTATTGATATAATTAAGTTTCCTAATATTGAAACAACCCTGCTTTCCTAGAATAAATCTACTTGGTCATAGTGTATTATCCTAAGGATAACTTGTAATTGTTTTGCTAAGATTTTTATTTAAGATTTTGGCATCTATATTCATCAGGGAGGTAGGTCTATAATTCTCTTTTTCTCTTTTAACTCTTCCTGGTTTAGGTATCAGTAACATATTGGTGTCATAGAAAGAGTTAGGCAGAGTTCCATCTTTACCTACTTTTCCAAATACTTTATATAGAATTGGAACTAGCTGTTCCTTAAATATTTGATAGGATTCACTTGTGAATCCATCTGGCCCTGGAGATTTTTTAGGGAGTTCAATAATGGCTTGTTGAATTTCTTTTTCTGAGATAGGGTTATTTAGGAATTTAATTTCTTCTTCATTTAACTTGAGCAACTTATATTTTTGTAAATATTCATCCATTTCAATTTAGATTATAAATTTATTGGCATAAAATTGTGCAAAATAATTCTGAATTATTATTTTAATTTCTTCCTCATTGTTGTTGAGTTCACCTTTTTCATTTATAATACTAGGTATTTGGTTTTCTTATTTTTTAAAATCAAATTTGCCAGAGGTTAATAAATTTTATTGTTTTTTTTTCATAAAACCAGCTCTTGGTTTCATTTATTAGTTCAATAGTTTTTTGCTTTCAATTTTGTTAATTTCTCCTTTAATTTTTAGAATTTCTAATTTGGTATTTAACTGGGGGTTTTTAATTTGTTCCTTCTCTATTTTTTAGTTCCATATTTAATTCATTGATTTCCTCCTTCTCTGATTTGTTCATATAAGCATTTAAAGATATAATATAAACCCTGACAGACACCTTGAGTGTATCCCATAGGTTTTGGTATGTTGTTTCATTATTGTTATTATCTAGGATAAAATAATTAATTCTTTCTATAATTTGTTGTTTGATCTACTCATTCTTTAAAATGAGGTTATTCAGTTTCCAATTAGTTTTGGTTCTACATCTCCCTGACCCAATATTGCATATGGTTTTTATTGCATTATGATCTGAGAAATATATATTCACTATTTCTACCTTTCTGCAATTGATTATTAGGTTTTTATGCCCTAGTACATGGTCAGTTTTTGTGTAAGTGCCATGTACTGCAGAAAAGAAAGTATATCCCTTTCTCTCCCCATTCAATTTCCTCCATAAGTCTATCATGTCTAGGTTTTCCAAACAGTCTATTTACCTCCTTTACTTCCTTCTTGTTTATTTTGTAGCTAGATTTATCTAAATCTGAGAGTGGGAGTTTGAGGTCTCCCACTAGTAGAGTTTTGCTGTCTATGTCTTCCTGTAGCTCCTTCAATTCTCCTCTAAGAATGTGGATGGTATACCATTGGATACACACAAATTTAATATTGAAATTACTTTATTGTCTATGGTACCTTTTAGGAGGATATAGTTTCCTTCCTTATCTCTTTTAACACTATCTATTTTTGAAGCTGCTTTGTCTGAAATAAGGATTGCTACCCCTGCTTTTTTCACTTCAGCTGAAGCAAAATATATTTTGTTCCAACTTTTTCCCTTTACTCTATATGTATCCCTCTGCTTCAGATGAGTTTCTTGTAAGCAGCATATTGTAGGATTCTGGTTTTTAATCCACTCTGGTATTCACTTACGTTTTAAGGGAGAGTTCATCCTATTCACATTCAAAGTTATAATTACTGACTCTTTATTGCTTTTCATGTAATCTCTCCTCTGTTTGTATTTTCCCCCTTTTCCCCCTTTATCCATATTCCCTAGTGTTTTATTTCTAAATTCTGTCACCTTCGGTCTCTTTGCCCTCCTATATCCAACCCCTCCCCCTTTTTCCCCTTTCCTTTTGCCCCTTCTTCCTTCCCTTCCTTCTGTTGATTCACCCTTTCCTCCCCCTTCCCTTTTCCCCTTTTAACACTTTAAAAGTAAGAAAAGTTTCTTAACTTAACTGAGTGTGTCTGTGTTAACTTTAAGCCAATCTGATGAGAGTAAGATTCAGGTGGTTCTCACCTCCTCCCTTCTTCCCCTCTATTGCAGTAAGTCCTTTTTACCTCTTAATGTGATGAGATTTACCCTGTCCAGTCTCCTCCATCCTCCCATTTCTTTACTGTCCTCCTTTATAAGGAGGTGTTGTTTTTAAATCATTCTGTCTGGGTCACAGAAAGGTCATGAGTGTCCATCACTTCTGGCTATTCTCTCTACTACAATTACAATTATTGAGAGTTATTAGAGTCTTTCTCCCAGGTAACAATGCATCCAGTTTCATCTTATTGGATAACAGTTTCTTGAATAAGTCATGCATGTCCATCTTTTCTGGCTAATTAAATTGTCTCTCTTATAGAGTTACAATTCATGAGAGTTGTTAAAGTCTTTCTTCCAGGTCAGGATATTGCCAGTTTCATCTTATTTAATAACAGTTTTTTTCCCTTCCCCCCCCTTTTAAAAAATTTTACCTTTTCATGTATCTCTTGAGGCTCCCATTTAAAGTCTAAATTTTTTATTTAGCTCTGATCTTTTCATCAGGGAAGGTTGGAAGTCTCCTCTTTTATTAAATGTCTATCTTTTGCCCTGGACGAGAAGGCTCAGTTTTGCTGGATAATGGATTCTTGGCGGCATTCCAAGCTACCTTGCATTTTGGAATATTGCATTCCAGGCCCTTTGATCCTTTATTGCTGATACTGCCAAGTCCATGTAATCTTCACTGTGCCTCCTTGGTATTTAATTTTTTTTCTTTTTTGGCTGCTTGCAGGATTTTCTCTTTTATCTGATAGCTCTGCAATTTGGCTGCAATATTCCACAGTGTTTTCATTTTGGGATCCCTTTCTGGAGGGGATTGATGTATTTTTTTTCAGTAACTATTTTGTCCTCTGGTTCCATGATATCAGAGCAGTTTTCCATCACCAAATCCTGTAATACTGAGTCCAGGCCATTCTTCACTTCAATGTTTTCAGGAAGATCAGTAATTTTGAGGTTATCTTTCCTTCATCTATTCTTGAAAGCAGTGGTTTTGCTAATGAGGTATTTAACATTTTCTTCTATTTTTTTCAATTTTTTGGTTTTGTTTAACAAATTCTTGTTGTCTCATAAAATCATTGGTTTCCATAGACTCCATTCTTAGGGAAGAATTTTGGTCATTTACCTTTTGCAACTCCTTTAGAAATTGGTCAATTCTATTTTTGTAAGAATTTTCCTTTTGATCATTTGAGGTTTTGAGAGAACTATTTTTTTATTTGTTCAATTGTATTTTCCAAGGATTTGTTGTGTTGTTTAAGGTGTTAATCTTCTCTTGGGTTTCTTTTCCCAAATTTTCCAATTGATTTTTAAACTCCTTACTGATTTCTTCAAGGAAATCTTTCTGTCCTGGAGACCAAATCATATTTTCCTCAGTGGTCTCTTTGAATTGGGATCTTTTCCTTCTAGGGATTTATCTATGGTCCTCCCTTCCTCATGGCCTTTCTTCATTTTCTTAAGATCTTGTGTTGGGGGAAGGGCTGGTTCACAGAGCTTTGGTATTGAGATCCCTAGAGGGGATCTTACTGAGTGTAATATCTTCATTTGGACAGTAGGGGGTTCTGGAGGCTTTGCTCAATAGATGTAATATCTCCTCCCAGCCAGTAGGGTTGCTAGAGGCTAGAACCCACTTTCCAGCCCTTCCTGTTAATCCTAGAGTGTCAGTCCCACAGCCGCGACTCTACTCTCTGGTTGTTTCTCAGTGTGAAGTTGTGGTTCCCACAGAAAAGTGGTTCCCAGAACAAAGCTGTTCCCACAGTGAAAGCCACCAGGCCTGATCTTAAAATAGTCCAGCTCATGAACTTCCCCCACCCTGGTCGCAGTTACTCTTCACTTGTACATCCCCAATCCCCAAAGTCAGACATTGAGTTCAATGTTCTTTTCCTCGCTTCTCTTTCTGGGTTTTGTCCATAGGGCTTTCATTAAGAGATTTGTTTCATATTGTTTATGAGGGAAGATCAGGAGAGCTTAACACAGGATGTGGCTTCTCTCCACTATCTTGGCTGGAAATCCAAGGTGTTATTCTTCTGTGAGCATCATCAACTTTCTTACTGGCCATATACCAGGCAACTTAGAGATCATCTAGTCATGGAATTAGAGGTGAAAGTAACCTTGGGAGTCATTAAGTCCAATGTTCTTATTTTAAACATGAGAAAACTGAGGCACAAGGATGTCAGGTGTCTTATCTGGAGACACACACACACACAGTTAATAAGTGTCTCTGATAGTATTTGAACTCTGATCTTCCTAAATCCAAGTTCAAAAAAACTTAACTATGTGATAAATTCAGTTCCAAAGCTTCAGAAAGGTATCTTAAGAAACTAAGCCTATAAATTAAAACCCAGGTTTTTAGTCTCCCAAACTTATGCTCTTTTCAGAGTTCAGATTATTATTTGTAATTTTGATGTTTTTCCACCTACTTTTATAGTGGAAAATTTGATTTAATACAACATTACTTATTAATCAAGCATAGCTCTGTATATTTTGAGGATAGCATTCAGTGTATAATTGTATTTTATGTATTGCAGTTAGTCAAAATTTGTTCCTGTGTTTTTGGTCTAGATCAACTTTGGCATAGGAAGCTAATAACCTGAGCATGTAGTTATATCAACTTTTACCATGCCAGATGCCTGAAAGAACTTCTATACAGCTATATTTCTCAATGAAAGATTTTCCAAAAATTCAGTAAAGAAATGAAACAAAGGATATAGGTAGTACAATGAATAGACTCCTGGACTTTAAGTAAGGAAAACCTGTGTTCAAATCTAACTTCAGACAATTAAATGAGCAATCCATTTAAACTCTGCTTCAGTTCCCTCAATTATAAAAATGGGAATAATAACAGTACACACCTTCCAGGGTTGTTGTGAGGATCAAAGGAGTTATTATTTGTTTTTTGGGTGTTTTTAGGTTTTTGCAAGGCAAATGGGGTTAAGTGGCTTGCCCAAGGTCACATAGCTAGATAATTATTAAGTGTTTGAGGCCGGATTTGAACTCAGATATTCTTGACTGCAGGGCCAGTGCTCTATCCACTGTGCCACCTAGCTACCCCTAGGAGTTATTATTTGTAAAACACACAATATAGTACCTAGTACAAAGAAGCCACTATTTACTTGTTCGCTTCCTCTTCCCCCACATAAATACACAAATGTTCCTTGGTCTCCCCCATTATTGTAACAAAGAGACAAAAAGGACATAATGATGGAGTAAAAATACTTAAATATTTTTCTTAAAGAAATAAAAATGACTACTTTAATTTTCTTTAAGAAATTCCTGGAATAATGAAAAGTGCTTTAGTTTTTGCTATCATTGCAAAGAATTTGCCCAAATTCATTTTTGGGTTACAGTTTAACTAATAAATAATGTTCAAATTATTTGACCAATAGTGTTCAAAGGATAGAACGAAGTTTTTACCAAGGTCAAAGTCTACAGTAGAAAGGTTTCATAAGTGACTGAATATCACACTAGATGAATTTTTACTCTTAAGGTTTTTCTCAGTAGCAAATTTTAAATTACAGTTTCAGATTGTGAACTATGTTTGCAATGAAGAATTTGCAAAGACATAATTAGGATTTACTGCAGTATTTGTAACTCAAAATGTCAGCTATGTTACAATTAAATGTGATAACATTTTGATGCACTTCCATTGACACCCAAAGAATAAAACCTCACCAGCAGAATGACTCTAGATAACAGACAGTTTTACAGAAAAGTGAATAGACCTCCATCAAGTTAAGGATCGATAGGGCCTGGGCAACTGCATGAAAGTAAAAGACACAGGGTATCAGCTCATGAAATAACCCTCTATGCTGGAGGTATATTAAATTATCTCAGCTAATGCAAAAGCAACCTTGGTGTAAAAGATAAAAAAGGGTAAAGTTCTCACAAATGATCACTTATCACTCCATTCCAAAATGCATACAGCATTCATTATAGATTGAAATGCCACTCAAATTTCAGCATTTAGTGGGGGTTTGAAATGGCTAAACCATTAACAGGAGAGAATACTATTTCATATGTATAACAGTAGTATCTAATGACACATTATACCCAGCATGCAAAGGGGAAAATTTTATTTTGTAATGAACTTAAATGAAGCCTTTTTAAAAAATACATTATAATATGGTCTCAGTGATTCAATGAGCCTCTCATTACTTGTGTCAATAATCCTAGGTAAACTACTGTTGAACTTCACAGCATTGATCTAGCAGCATGAATAATATTAATCCATGGGGTGCTTTTGATGAATTGTGGATCAAAAAGCAAAACCAAAAATGACTATATAAAAAGTGCTTAGAGAAGTATTTATTAGAAATATGTCAACTGCCAAACTACCTAAAGTAACTTGGCTATTTAGGGAATCATGCTGCTTGTTGGCTTGCAAACATTAGAAAAAACATATACATTTACTTCTACTTGAATTACACACACACACACACACACACACACACACGCATATATGAAAAATATGTGTGTATGCACTCATATGCATATATATAGCACTTTTCAAAAAATTATATTGTATTCCAGTCTCTTTCCTTTAAACTCTATATTTCTGATTTTTCTGCCCTGTGACATGCTATATAACCATGTTCAAAATTCCCCCCAAATTATCTATTAAGCAAAGGGAGCTTTTAAAAGTTAAGGGTACAGCTAAGTAATTATGTTCCACCTTATAGAATCTTAGCATAAGAAAGAACCTTAAAGTTCATGTAATCTACTGCCTTCATTTTAGAGATAAGGAAACTAAAACCCAGGTGCCTCTGATAGGTGATTACAATAGAACTTGAATCCTTGTGCTCTGGCAAATTCAATGTTTTCTTCATTATAATACTTTATTCAGAAAACAAACAAAGAAAAAATGACCCACTTCTATTGTTCTTCTCCAGAAGTTGAACTATGCAGAATGAATAAAATATTTCTGAACATTCTGGAGATTTAGTGGATTCTTTAGAGGTATAATAATGTAGAGAGCAATCTCTGAAATTGGTTTCTATGCATGGGAGATGTAAGATTCTCTTCATCTCAGCATCTGACTAGTAACTTTTATATTATTTCTACATTACTACAATGTTGCCTCAGACGGGGTAGGGTGGTGAGTGAAAATAGATTTTTCAGTTCACATTTAGAACAATATACCTTAAATTAAATTAAACGTATTTATTATTAATCAGGTTTGCCTCTGTCATCAAAATATCAATAACAAAATATTAATTCCACCAGAAACTTACATGAAAAAATAAACATGGAGAAATGACCACATATAACCCACTAGAAATACAATTTTTATCATACTTAACAAGAACTTTATGTTCATATTTATAATACAGAAATATATAGTAAAATGACTCAATACAAATAATGAAATTAAAACAAATTAATTTTTTAAAGAATGCGCTACTGAAATAATTATTACTTCTTTGACTTTTTCTTTTATTTTTTTATAACAGTTAAGTTGAACTTCAAATAAAGTATACATAATTTATGATTTCATTCCATATTTTCAGTAATAATAATTTAAAAGGTTACTTACCATGCACAATCAGTACATATTCTGCGCTGCTTTGGCCAATAGTGTTTGTTGCTTCACATCGATATGTACCATTATCCGTTTTGTTTAGGAAAATAATATTTAGCTCCCTACCACTCACTACCATTCGATCTGGATCTGGTAATTCTCCACCATCTTTTGTCCACAAAACTGGTTCTGGCCTATTGGATACAAACATGTATATATAGAAAAGTTAGAGTTAAGAAACTTTGATTTTATATATTTGTTTGTAGATAGATGATAGTTAGATAGATGATAGATATTGCATAGCCAAGACTATTTGTTAAAGGGTATTAAAAAAAACTTATCACAGAACTCCTAATTGTGAAGAGATTTCTAGTATCACAGAGAATTATAAAAAATAAAAATGGGAGCAACTAGGTGGTGGAGTGAATAGAGAGCACTGGTCATGGAGTCAGGAGTACCTGAGTTCAAATCCAGCCTCAGACACTTAATAATTACCTAGCTGTGTGGCCTTGGGCAAGCCACTTAACCCCATTGCCTTTCAAAAACCAAAAAAATAAAAATGAATTTGGAACCAGATACTCTACATACATATTAAACTCAACATGTCCAAAACTAAAGTCATTATATTTTCCTCTCAAACGCTCTCATTTTCTGAAATTCTCTTTTACTACTGAGTCACCATCATTTTCCCAAGTCTCCCACGCAGAAACACAGTGTCAACTCCCAATCTGAATTTATTCCCACATACCATATGCATTGCCATATCTCATTATTTCTGTCTTCATTATAAGTATATGCTGCCTTCTCTCCTCAGATACAATCACCAATCTGGTGCAGGTACTCATTATTCTATTACTGACCTATTGAAATTGTCTTTTTATTTGTCTTCTTTCCTCAGAATCTGTTCTAACTTCATCTATTCTCCCACTCAGCTACCAAAGTTATTTTCCTTTTTTGATCAGGTAGAGTGGCTCCTAATTATCACAAAACCTCTTACAATATTGCATTTCTAGTCTTATGTTCCTCTCCTCTATATACAGTACAATCAAGCAATGCTAATCTTTTACTGTTACTCAAACACATGCACTTCCAACTTCTTCCCATTTCATTGATTGTTTGCCATGCCTGAAGTACTCTCACCTTGTTTTCTCTCTCATTTCCATGGCTGCCTGCAAATCTCAGTTAAAATCCAACCTTCAAGAAGCCTTTCTTCGTCTTCACTACTAGTGCTATCTTTCTAGGATTATCTCCCATTTACTGTGCTTTTATTTTACATGCTCACAGTTGTTTGCCATTAAAATATGTCTCTGACATTAAAAAGTGATATTTAGTGCAGTAACTGATGCAGAATAAATTTTTAATAAATGTTTGTTTACTTTCAAACAATTAATTTGGTAGAAAACAAAAAACAATATTCAAAGTTATCAGAGTTAAAATTTTCATAAGAGTAAATTTGTTGTTCAGATAAATTGAGCCCTGATATAATAAGCTCTACAGGATATAATGTTCCTTCAAGGCTATGCTCATACTTTTAATATTATATGGTAAGAAAGCATCAAACATGTATCATATATTATAAAAAAGAAACAGAGGGCTTAATTGGATTTAATGTATTCTTTTTTTTTTTAGGTTTTTGCAAGGCAAATGGGGTTAAGTGGCTTGCCCAAGGCCACACAGCTAGGTAATTATTAAGTGTCTGAAACCGGATTTGAACCCAGGTACTCTCCTGACTCCAGGGCTGGTGCTTTATTCACTGTGCCACCTAGCCACCCCAGATTTAATGTATTCTTATTACATATATATATATGAATATATAAGTATCCCTTTTTATACACAAATATGCACATGTACACACACATATATATCAATTGTGCATATAGAAAATATTTTAATAAATGCATAACTGTATATATACATCACCTATTAATATTATTATCTAGAATGTATATACATATATATACATACATACATATAAGCATACTTACTACCAATCACAGACATTATAGAGAATATGTATGTTTATAACATCAGTCTTATCTAAGGTCTTTTCCAAGGTAAAAGAAAGATGTTCTTTTCTGGCAAACATTTAGAAAGGAGAAGGGAAAACTACAAGTGAAAGTGAGAATTAGTGAGTCAAATGGAGGCCTGGAATCTTGATTAGAAAAAGTGATTAAGTTAGAGCACAACTAGAGGATATGGTGAAGAAAAATGAGAGAAAATGGAAGAGTATGCATATTTTTATCATTATATCCATGTAATGTTTGAGTAAGTAGATGCTGCAAAATCCAAAATGAAGACCTTATTGTATAGAAAGCAAAGTTTGGATAAAACTCTTTAAGATAATCCAGTTGTGCAAATAGCTCAAGTCCATTCATTTAGTCAAGAGTTTCAGACCATTAGCATGTTTAAGCCTCTCCCATTATCACTTATTTGATAATCACCTTTTATATTTTAAAATTTCAAAGCTAATATACTGAACAGTTTATGGAGTAAAAATCCTTAAAAAATCATAGTTCTCCAAAAATGTCTGAAACTAAAAAAGGCTATTAGAATCATTTGGTATGAATTATAGTTCTAGTTAGGAAAAATATAGATAATTTGAGATCTAAACAGGTATCTTTGTATGTGTGTTTATGTGTGTGTGTGTGTGTGTGCATACAAAGGAAAGGGTTTGTGTGTGTATGTATACACACACACACACACACATAGGAAAGAGAAATATCTTAACAGTGTGAATAACTATAGATATTTGTAAGACAATATCATGTTTGACTTTTTTGAGGTCTTCAAAACTAAGATCATTTCCTAAAATTTCTTCCATCCATAGCTACTGATATTCAATTTAGTCCATGTCTCCTTTTTCTACTTTTCATGCTTCTCTTATAACATGTTATATTAATATAGTACTTTCCAATTTATAACGCATTTTTATATGAACACATCAGATTTTTATAGCTGTATTCTCAGTTCCTAGAACAGAAACTAACAAATCACTTTATAAAAGCTTATTGATTGATTAAAACCATCTTAATTTTATAGTGCCTAAGAAAGCTACAACATACTTCTATCAATGATTTGATCATGAAAAATGGTGTGGTAGGCTATCACTAAGGACAAGCATGACCAGAAAAGCTAGTGAGTCAGTCATGTAGAAAAAAATGAGGAATAACAGATTTAAAGTCTAAATGCTGCACTGCCATTCATGAAATATTAAAAGAACCCCAGAGGAAGGTATCCATCACAGTTGGTAAGGTGCTCCATGGAGACTTTAGAAAGACATGGAAACTAGTTGTAAGGGATGAGAAAGTGAGCATATTTTGCCATCTACATAGGTGAAAGGAGTTCTCCTGTTAATGAGATAGATCAGACATCCACTATAGCAATAAAAAATATTTCCTCCCCTATTTTTATAGATGAGAAGAATCATAAAAAAGCTCAGAACAGTTTTTTAGTTTGCCAAAGTTCATTCAAATAGCATCAGAGCTGATTTTCCATTATGCTACATTGCATCTAGGATGAAGATTCTGACTGACTTTCCATATGGTATTTTTAAAAAATTCATTCCCTTTCTATTTAAAAAAAAAGTAAGAAGGCATGTGTGCATGTTTGTGTTTCTTTTCTCTAGGGGGGGAAAACAGTACAGGAAAAACAGAAGAAAATTATCACAGAAATTCCTTAGTAAGAAATCAGTGTTCAAGTTAACCATAGCAGATCTTTTCATTATTCTCTGTATGACAAAAATTCTCAAGGTGGCAAAGATTATTAACACTGGAAAATGAAATTAGAATGGAATGGGGTTATAATTTAAACATAAGAAATGGGGTACACATATTTTAACTTAAAACGCTTAATCCTCACAATTTTTTTTCTACAGAAATATGAAAGATGTACCAAGTTGTGATACGATTTGTGTTTAGCCCTAGAGGGCCCTAAGGCATTTCCTAATTGGTATCCAAGAATGATCAAGTTCCTTCCTGCAAATGAATAACAATCTTTCCTGCTGTTAATGTGACCCAAAAACATCATTTAAGGAGCAGTTTATTTTTTTCAAAGAAGGCTTGACCAGAATAGCAACTAGACACCAGGAATAAGTAGAAAATGAACAAATTATTAGGTAGTATAATATAAGATGAAAATTAATAAAGCTCTACACCTAATAAATTAGCATAGTTATTCCAGGGAACTCATTATAAGTTCATATCACTGAAAATGTGGAATATTCCTAAGGAAAAAAAATTTAATTTCCTCACCATGACCACTAAATCAACATTATTAAAAAATGTATTTTCTCTCTCATTCCACCTGATATTGCATTTTTTGAAAGTTTTTAATGCATCCATACAGAGATAGATATGATTCTATGTTATTTGAGCCCTTGGTAGAAGTTAGATTGAATGTTAGCTGACAGACCATGTGTTTCTTTATTCTATTTATTACTTAGGGCTTCCTAAATTGTGCACATTATTTAATTGTTTAAACTAGTGTTCTGTAATTTTTTTGACTTCATATCCTTATTGGTTAAAAAATAAATACATTCTCCTATATATATTTGCCTAGTTATAAACTCCATGCATTTAATGTCAGAATAATAATTATATACATTATAAATCTTATAAGAGGCATCATAGTTCAGAAAGCTGGTTCTAGAGTCCAGGAAACCTGGGTATAAGTTTTTCTTCAGCTATGTATCAGTTGTGTGACCCTAGGCAAACATCCTAAACCCTCAAAACTTTCAGATGCCTAAAACTGCAATTTGCAGAGACAGCCTTGCATTTGTAGAGGTAGTTTCTTCACATGGGATTTCCCTATGTTAATAAAATCATATGTACCATCACTATCCCTATAAAACCTACATGAAAATCTATATTAAAAAAGGATAAGATAAAGATGATATAGCATTTACTTGATCCTGGAGTTCATAGAGCTACTGCATTTTATTGAGTAGGAGGGAATGATATGTTCTGATCTTTGCCTTAGGAAAATCGTTTTAGCAGCTATGTGAATGATGCAGAGGAAAGATTTAAGAGTCCTATTTGGAGTTTATTTGTAATAGTCCAGGCAAAAAGTGATGATAACTTTCACTAGATGGGTTTTTGAGTGGAGACAAGGAGCCAGATAGAAGAAATGTGGATATTGATGGGGGAAAAATTAGCAATTGAGTGTATGTATGGGGTGAGAGAAAGTGAGGAGTCAATGATAATTTTAATTTTGTGAACCTGAGTGACTGGAAGAATGATGGTGTTTTGAATTGAAATTTTGAGAACGGATAGATTTAGGGAGAAAACTAGTGTGATGATGCATGCATATTTTAGTATATAATCTATTTTTCATTCTCTGTAACTCACTCTGTCCAATGGAAAATGAAGAGGAAATATGGAGAATCATTTCTACCAGTTACCACCCCATTCCAGAGTCTGTACTTTGAGAGGCCCATGACATAACTATGAGGTGACTAAGAGAGTGCTCAGCAAGCTGTGGTGTAATTTTTTTTCCCCTTCCCACAGAGAATTTCCTCTATAGAACTTAAATAACAATTAGGATCTAATTGTATTAGAGTCTGAAGTCTGACTGAAAAAGAAAGAAGGTGTAAATTTGCATAGTAGAGAAAAGGAAAGCATGGGTAATTACTGGAGGACAATAGTAAGTGTCATCTACCTTGGTATAGGTAGTTTCTTCACATGGGATTTCCCTATGTTAATAAAATTATATGTACAGGCCCTATCCCTATTGAATGTTGGATCACACATGCCTTGGGATGAGTTCATGGCCCCATGAGGATCAGACTATTAACCTCCAGAGGTAGCCAAATTCCAACAACATCTTTTACTAATTTCCAGTGACAATTAATACTATTCGGAACAACTGAAGTTCTTTTATGTAATAATTTTAATGCTTTTTACATGGAACCAGGACATGACTATTTAAACACTAATTTTGAACAAATTCACAATGAAGGGAGTTGGAGACCTAAAATATACCACCAAAGCAAACTAGATTTTGCCAATGATAGATATGTTTAATAAAGATAGAAATATGGATTTAGCTGTTGGAGAAAACAAACATTGTCTTTCCTCAAAATTATTTGCAGCTAAGTTAGAAAAGATCCTGAAGATATAGCGAAACTACACATAGTTTAGGTGATTAAATGATATGGTTAACTCTTTAACATGATTGCACAATCAATAGATATTTATTAAGTATCTATTATGTGCCAGTCACTCTGCAAGTTACTAGGGATACAAAAAGTGGCAAAAAACAGTCCCGCCACTCAAGGAGTTAGCAACTAATAAGGGAGACTGCATGCAAGCACAAAAATACAAAGCAAGCTATATACAAAAAAATTATGAATTAAACAAAGGAAAGGAATTGTAATTAAGAAGGGTTGGAGAAAGATTCCTTTAGAATGTGGGATTTTATCTGGGTTTAAAGGAAGCAAAGGAGATCAGTAATTGGGTTGGATAAAAGAAGAGTATTCCAAGCATGAGAATAGCCGAGAAAATTTCTGGAGTTAAGAGATGGATGAAGTGTCTATTTTATGGAACAGTCAAGAGACCAATGGTACTAGATTGAAGAGTTCATCCTGGGAAGTAAGATAAGAATCAAAAAATAGAAGAAGGTTGGATTGCATCGAGATTTAAATGCCAGGTGTTAGAAAGCCACTAAAATTTCCCGAGTGGGGAAGGAAGGAAGGTTGACATGATAGAACCTTAGGAAACTCACTTTAATGGCTGAATAGAAGACAGTTTGGAGTGGGGAGATAATTGAGTCAGGCAGACCCATCAGCAGACTACTGTGATATTTTAAACAAAAGCTGTTGAAGGTCTGAACTAGAAAGATGGCAGTATCAGCAAAGAGAAGAGTTCATATTTGAGAGATACTAGAAATTGAAGACTTTGGTAACAGATCGGATATGGAAGATGAGAGATAATGAGGAATCCTAGATTTTAAATATTAATTATTAAGTATGATATTAAATATTAATTATTAAATATAATAATTGACTTTGATTTTCAAAAAGTTGGATAAAATCTTAGCCTGGACACTACTTGTGCTTTATCTAAGGATGCTCTTTTTGACTAAAGAACTATCCATCTCTCCCTTTCAGGTAGAGGTATAATCATAAACCATAGTTTAACTGAAGGCCCAACAAGAAGAGGTCCCCACAAAAAAGATTTTACTGTGTTCAGAAAGGGCCAAGTCTAGTTAGTCTTATAGAGCAATGTATTGAGCAGATATGATACAATCTATAAGGGGCATATTTACTGATAAGTGTTGCAAAAATATCACCAGAATCATGTTATTGCACATATGTATTGCTGGTATACCTTATTACATGATTCCTATTCTACTGTGTATATATGGTAAGAAAACTTTCCTGTGTCTATAAGGACAATATTCTGTTACACAATGTCCTACTATACTGTTTAATTAAATATTTTAAAAATTTCTTAAGTCTTCTGTTTGATTAGAGCAGAATCACAGATACAAACCTCTATCTTCTTTCTTTTGAGTCAGACATCAGCCTTGAATACAATTGTTATTTAGGTTCTATTGAGGAAATTCTCTGTGGGAAGAAAAAGCTTTAAAAAAGTGTATGCTCTTTAAAACAATTCACTGGAGGATGATTTTGGACGCTTGGGTCAAGAATGAAATGTGAGTAACAAATAAATTTTGCTGACCCCTAAATTGTAGCAGGTCATAATTATAATAATAATAATAATAAGTATTTATGCAGCACTATATACTGGGCACTGTGCTAAGTGCTTTATTATTATTATCGTTTCCTTTAGTCTTCACAACAACCCTGGCTATCTTACAGATGAGAAAAACAAGGAAAACGGGTTAGGTGACCTATCCAGGGTCACAGAGGTAGTAACTATCTGAGACTGGATTTGAACTTGGATTTTCTAACTCCTATACTCTATCCACTATGAAATCTTACTGCAGTATAAAAACTTGTGTCCAATCTATTCCCAGAAAAGTGCAACTGAATGCTGCTGCATAGTTTGAAAGCATAAACACTGGTAAACTGTTGAAGCTCATATTATTAGTTTTATTTTTAAATATAAACAAATCCTTGTTAAAACTAACCATTTCAGTCAGTAAGCACAGTCACAGGAATCATAAATCTTTTCAGTTGCTAAGGTATAAGACAGGTGCTTATTTGTAAATGGTTTCTTTATCAGGACCCGTTCTGACCAGGATATAGACTTAGAGTTATTTAAAGATTTGGTTCTGGCAGAAATACAAAAGCCTAGATTCAGAAGTTACTACCCTCAAGGAAACCCAAAATCTGAGTGCTTCATTGGAATACTGCTGAACATTCTGAGGTCCTTGAGCAAAAGGGCTTTCTTATTACAAGAACACAGAAATGATGCCACCGGCTTACTGCTGAACCTTCTAATATTTGGGTGAAAGTCATCTTTGCCTAAGAACTTATGCATTAGCGACTCAGAAGATGAAAAGGATATAGAGACTCAACCATAATTTCTTATTTGACTAAAAGATCAGAAGAAAGAGCCACTGCCTCACTATGGTTTTAGGTCAGAGACCCTGATAGAAATAACAGCATGATGATTGAGTTCATTAACAAAATTTTCAGCTCACTGATAGAGTTCAGGTAAGAAATCTTAGTGTGCAAGAACACACAAGATAGCAGATTGATTAAAAGCCATTCCATATCAAGTTGCTGAAAGACTGGGCAACCTGCCAGTTTACAAGAGAGCCACAGAGAACAGTCAGGACCCTACAAAGACAATTCATTGCAACTATCTATTGCCTATTGGGAAGTTAGTCAGACATTCTCTGGAGGAAAAGAAAAAGAATAATGGACCATCAGTCAGTCAAGCAGATTTTTGAGAAGAGACCTTTGACCAGTGGCAGAGGGAACATCAGAGCTAAAAAAACGACAGTTCAAAAGATGATTACTCAAATGAGAAAAAAAAGTCATCGGTACTTGCTAGAGAGTCAGAAATATCAACTGAGTTTGTTCCAGTGCCAGGGAAACCCTCTTTTAGCTATATCAAAGGAAATGGGGTGGAATTCAAAGACATCCCCTAACTTGCATAGTATTCCAGTTGAGTAGTCACCTAGGAAACTGAGGAAACCCAAAGAACCTTGCAAGAAGGAAAATCAATGTGTGTCATCCATTAATGGATCAGTTTGGTGGTTCAGGGGATAGAGTGACTGGCCTGGAGTGGAGAAAACCCAAGTTCAAATTCAGTTTCAGAAACTTACCAGCTGTGTGACCCTAAGAAAATTACTATACCTCTTTTTGCCTCAGTTTCTTCATCTGTGAAAAGGGGATAATAATAATGATCCCTACCTTCCATGGTTATTATGATATCAAATGAGATAATCACAAAGAATTTAACATAATGCCTGTGCTAGTACAGGCTATGTAAATGGTATTATTATTATTAACAATTATCAATAATAATAATAATTATTATTATATGTATAATTTCCAGAAAGGGAGTGTAGATTATGGACCCTCAGGATACTGCAAGAAAACCTGTTTTTTTGCCAAATATCCTATTAATAAAGATATCTTGCGATCATAGACATCCATAGAATTAGAGCCAGTAATAGTAAACTTGTAACATATACAAGCTCAAATTGAGACCATACACTAGTAAGACTGATGCTACTGAAAGGTAAACTGAGCTATCCCCAAGCTTTAAAGTGATTTAAATGGAAGAAGTGATTATCCTATGTTGATTACCATAGGGAAGGTGATATGCTTTGCATATAATTGCAGAAATGACATGTTTTGCATGATATCTTCTCAACTGTTAAACACAATATGCATTACACAAGACCTATACATTTTTGTATCAATCAATCAATCAAATATTAAGTACTTAGCTGTATGTTAGCATTGTGTTATATCCTAAGAAAAAAGTATAAATAATGGGGGAAAAAACTCTTTTCCTAAATATTTATTTATACATTTCAGAGAAAACATAGTGGAGACTTCATATAGAAAATTGTTACTGTAAATCCCTATGCTTGTGAGAGAAAATAAGGGATATGAATTCAATGCAAAATGATTTTGCAACATGATTGAAAGATTTAAAAAAAATCTTATTTCCTTTTCTCTCCATGGTCTATATTTTTTTAGTTTCAGAAGAAGTTGGTCCAAACTGCTAGGTCAGCCAGCAGTTTCCCCCAAAGGGCTGCAAAGTGTCCTGTACTCTCAAACAAATATCAGCTCAGGAGAACTGAAAGGAGACAAAGATAAGAAAGGAGAGTGAGAGAGGCAACTGAAGAGAGCAAGTATTGACTCATTCACTATTTCCTTAATCTCAGCAGTGACAAGCAGCGGGATAATGCTTGCTGCTTTTGTTATTGAACTGACAAAGACAAAGCACATAAAACTTTGTGAGGGAAAAAGTATTTCCTAAAGCTGTGAAGGAAGCTGATATATGTTCTTAAAGCCTCAGAGGAGTCTCTGTTGGCATTCATGGATGGTGTTTCAAAACAAGAAGAAAAAAAAGTTGAAGGGATTGATTATAAGAGAAATTAGATGATTATTTTTATTATTGATTTTCTTGTCAAATGGGAAAGGAAGCAAATATGTGAGTAAATATAGGACTTTAAACAACCTCCATTTTTGGTGCCTGGTATGTGTACTAAGAGACATGGATTAATAAAACCATCATTTAATTTACTTTGCTGCTCACCTAAAAGTGATTAGATTCCATTCACTTCATTACATTCTAAAATAAATCTATGACTAATGTTTAACTTGGAGAATCATTTTTCTCTAATATCTGTAAATTTTATTTTGAACATACATACAACACAATTTATTAGAGGATCTAAGTGATTATAATATTGACTTCTATAGTCGGAGTTGTCCATATTTCTATGTCTTATATAGTAAAACAACAGCAACAAAAGTTGACAACCATATATCTATTTACCTAGTCCAGGAATCAACATTCTGGGGTTGGGAAAGGAGAAAGAAATCTTTAATTTTCCCTTCTGAAGGTATGACCATATACTTGGTCACTTTTCCTCATAATCAGAACTTTCTTTTAAAATCTTAAACAGATAAATGTCTGCAGCCAGGAGAAATCAAAAGCAATGAAAATGTCAATAGTTTTTTTTTTTCCCTTAGCAACCTAGGTTACTTGCTTACTGACTTGTAACACTATGATCAGGTAATCTGGCCCCAAATATTATTTACCTTTTTTCTCTTCTAGTAGACAACTCTTCAATTTAATACATGGATTGAGCCCAGCCATTTGTATTGACAAAATGCAAATTTGTTTTTTAAAACACTTTTAAATCTATGGAGAGGACAGTTTCTATTCAGTGATGCAGTCAGAAGCCAAAAAACCAAGAAGTTACAAGATTTTTTTTTAAAAGAATGAGAGGAGAGAAAATGGGGATACCTAATATGGTTAGCTTTATCAAGGAATTTAGTTTAGTTGCAAAGGAGAAGAAAGGTTTATGATATCTCAGAGCAACAATAGTAGGGAAGAATGAGATTTTGTTTTTGTATTTAAAATATAGGAAGGGGATAGGGGTATGTTCATAGACTGCAGGAAAAGAATCAGTATATAGGAAGAAATTGAACATTTAGTGACCAGAATGTGGAAAACAGCCATGATGGAGAGTGGGATAGAGAACTCATTAAAAAGAGTAACTGTCTTGCTGAAGTGAAGATTCATTTAGAAATAGATGTTATAAATTTACAGCATGGTTTCATGACTTTATCCAGCTCTCTTTGGTTGTGAATAAAATCAAAGAAAATAGATAATGAGAATAAAGAAAAGTTAGAATTTAGTAACAGGACAAGAAGGCAAAGGATTTGAAATAGTGCAGCAGTATAGAATTTAAATGGTTCATCAAGAAGTCAAGATATGGAAGGACTGAGTATAAACAGTGAATGGGTGATGACATAGGGAAAAATGATGGCTGAATGAAATTGAAGTCAGAATCAATAGGGTTAGATATCTTAAGGCAATAAAAGAATAAAAGAAGGAATGATAATTATGATCAGATAAATGTAAGTGGAATACTTGTGAATGATCATGTAGTTGAAGTAGACTAGGGAGAGTAATAATGATAATGATGATAAAATAATAACATTAATAACTAGCATTTATATAAAATTTACTATGTGCTCATAATGCTTTTACTGTGTGCTAAGTGCTTTAGAGTTATTATCTCACTTAATTCTCATAAATTATTATCCTCATTTTACAAATGAGAAAATTGAGGCAAATAGAGGTTAAGTGACTTGTCCAGGACAACACATCTAGTAAATTCTGAGAATGTACACATGGTCATGTTTCCTTGTAAAAGTAGTTCATTATCATTGGGTAGAGTGGTGAATTAGAAAGTTTACACTTGAAAAAGGCATCATTATATAAGTTGAAAGAAAGAAAGATTCTGAGCCAGGGCCTGAATGAATTGATAAAGAAAGGAAAGTGTACTAGGCATCAGTAAATGGTGGCTATTAGAATTTGGACCGGAACGGCTAGGTGGCATAGTGGATAAAGCACCAGCCTTGGAGTCAGGAGTACCTGGGTTCAATTCTGGTCTCAGACACTTAATAATTACCTAGCTGTGTGGCCTTGGGCAAGCCACTTAACCCCATTTGCCTTGCAAAAACCTAAAAAAAAAAGAATTTGCATCAGGTGATAAATTTGGATTGTGTATACCTTATAGGAGGTTAAATTGCTGAAGGAGCAAATTGGGGAGCAAATTGACCAGTGATTTAGGGATCTGAAATAAAATGTAGCTAGTGTTGAAAAAGGTAAAGGGATATGAGAAACAGTGTCATCAAGAGAGAGACAGGTCAGTGTCAGAAGGCGTGAGAAAGGAAGAGATATAAAAAAAGCATTAGAACACTTGGAACATAATGCTAGTATAGGTTTGAAGGGGGAAAGGAGTAGGGAAGTGGGCAGATGGGGATGAGAATCAGTATTTATTCATTGTTAACCAGATTTTAGAATCATGAATAAAAGGGGTTGGGCAGGATGTTAACCATATTCTGAGTGCAGGTTGAGTATAAATGATTAGAAAGACTTGTTGAGAGGAGTTATTTAGTAGACTATATAAGGTCTTCCCTTGAGCAACTGAGATTGAATTGGAGAAAACCCTGAAGACTAAGACAGACACCAGTAGGTAAGGAGTAGTCTTGTCTTTGGACAGATGGCTAGAGAAGTGGCATCTGTCTAGATATGATTAGAGAAGTCACTAGATATTTGGTAGAAACTAGGAGTTGGATGGTTGATCCTAGTCTCCAGAAGTCTTCAGCTTATTGAATGTTGAAATTTCTACATCTAATTTATAAAGTACATATGTACTTAATTTTTTTAGTGATCATATTGAATATTCTTTTTAATGTACTGCTTCATACTTAAAACCTTAGGTGTTATATTAATTTCCTAACTACCAAGGAGTATGTAATATATGATTCATTCCCCAGATCCTTAGGAACAATCAATGAATTTGTTATTTTGTTTGTGGTTTGAAAATTCTAATGATTCTAATTAAGAGTCTAAAAGAAATTCGGTTACTTAAGATCAGTTTAAAACCATATTCAGTGATCACTATTTGTAGTTTTTTTTAGCTTTTTTGCAAGGAAATGGGGTTAAATGGCTTGCCCAAGGCCACAGAGCTAGGTAATTTATTAAGTGTCTGAGGCCGGATTTGAACTCAATTACTCCTGACTCGAGGGCCAGGCCTCTATCCACTGTGCCACCAAGGGGCCCCTCTATTTGTACTTTCATTTGGAATAGTTATAGGCTTTCAGAATTAACAATCAATGAAGTTCCATATAAAGTGGCTAATTCAGTCCTACTTGTTCCATTAAACTGAAAGTTGAAACTATGATTTCAGAGTTTATCTGCTTATCTAAATTCTTAAAATCAGTTATTGAGGTAAAACAATCTCAAGTAGGAGGAGCCTCATTATATTAAGCACTATATTCAGATGAAATGATGGCCCTAGGAAATGACGTATTAGAATTGAAACTGCAGTAGCAACAAGGAAAATGTACCTCTCCACTTCCAACTCTGATTATTCTTGAGATGCTCTACTTGACTCTGATTTTTTTAAAGACACTTTTTATCACAAAACATTGCAGTTGTAGTTGAAAGAGAAATGTTACCATTTCAATAGGCTCTTAAGAAAACTTGAACATAATGCCATTCTTAATGGCATTCTTGCCCATTTTTTTAACTAATGAGGGGCATATAACTGATTATTTTAATAAATTTGAGGAAGCAAGCAATCATGCTAAAAGCAAGTATTGAATACATGTTCATGCACTCTTTTAAATGCACATGTGCATGCACACATAGTACAAACACATAGATACACCAATTTGCCTCATAACAATTGCCAAATAAAATATTATCGTGAGAAAAAAATCAAATTGCAGCAATCTGAAAGGACTGACAGATCTTAGAACTAAGGGGAAAATATGCTAGTCTGATGTAAATGCTTCCTTTCAAGCTCAAGAACTATGTGTTCAAAGCAGGAACAATTACCTTTGCCTTATTTATGATCAGCATTTCTATAGTGAATATAAAATATTTATTATTAAATAATTAAATTTTTGGTTGAGAGATCAAAACATTTTAGTAAACACCAAAATCCCTCATGCAAGTCATTAATTCATGTGTCTACCTACATTTAGAATAATTCCATATGCTTTAATTCATTCTTATTTCTCTTAAGTTTTTTATTTCCAACTGATATGTGCTTCAACTACAAAGAAACATCCTTGAACAAAATGAGCCTCTGGGATGCTTGAGGATGGTGCTGGTAACAAATTAGGGATATATGGCCCTAAGTTATTTTTACTCAATTTCCATTTTAGACAATTCTCAATCCCACAATCAAAAGACAGTCAAAGAGTCTCTGACTTGTAGGGGGAAAATAGTTTTAATTCAACTACCTATCAATCACACCAAATTACCTCAGTTGCTAATTGAATGGATTTTTTCCCTTTTTATAGGACAAAGGAATAAATATAGAGGGTTTTAATCTTACAACAAATTCATTTTGACAATTATCACACTACTTTTGCCTGTGATATGTTTCACCAATAGTACATAACCCAATTATTTGAGAAGCAATATCTTACTTCTCTATCATCATCAGGTATGAGATGATTAAAATAAATTAACTTTTCAGAAAACTAAAATAACTATTTAAACTAGGGCTGTCCAATCTTACTTTTAAAAGTTTTTATTCAAACAATAAATATATTTTGATTTGCCATTTTAGTGAGAGCTGTGGTAGATCAGCTTCTTTTACATTTAGTAAATCTACAGGGTATTGCATAAAATCACACTGCTAGATGCATGTGGCCTGTGGGCCACATTTTGGACAGCCCTGATTTAAACAATGAAACTTTATTTTGGTCATTTTAATGAAAGTCTTTCTAAAACATGTTAGATATGCCTCTTTCCTCTTAAATGAAAATATTTAGAAAAAACTTCACTCTTTTATTAATGGACTTTTCATAAATAGCCAAAATTGAGGAGGCAACTGACATTCTATTAAGAGTATAAAATTATGAACCAAAATATAATCACAGATATTTATTTAGCTAATGCTTTAAAGTTTTCCAAGTGTTTCACATATATTATCTAACTTGAACTTCACAACAACATTATTTCATAGGTATTAGAAATACTGTTTTCCTCATTTTTCATTTGAAGAATCAGGATTAGAAAAGTCAAATAACTAAACTTCAACCAACACATTTGAATCTAGTTTTACCTGAATTCCATGTCCCAGTACTGGATCCTTTAAACTGTTCTGTATTGATGATACTATAGTGATCTCATGGTTCTTTCAAGCATACTTTACTCACCCTTTCATTGAATTATGCTCATATTGTATATTTATTCTAATATTTAGTATACATGTCTGATAAAAATCATCCTTAAAATAACTCATAGATTAAAGCAATTATTTTATATTTCTCCTTCCTTTCTAAGCAAACCTGACAGGAAAAACAAATATATATATATATATATATATATATATATATATATATATATATATACACAAATATATACATTCATATCTTCAATTCCTCTTTTTTTTACTTATTAACCTTTTGAAATCTCGCTCATCATTCAAATGAAACCACTCTCTTCAATGTTATTAAAGATCACTTTAAAGATAAATCTGATATTCTTTTCTTACTGTTCACATTTCTTTACTTATCTGTTGTGCATAAAACTATTGACCATCTTCTCCCATATAGTTTCCCTTATCTGGGTTTTTGGGATAATACCTTGTCTTACCTCTGTGATTCTTCTTAATGTATGAAGATAAATATAACATTTTGATACTATGGTTGTTCCCCAAGCTCTGTCCTGCTCTCTCTTCTCTAATAATTTTCTCTTGTTGGTCTCAAAAGCTCCCAATTCAAAGTTCTAGACCATTCTTCCCCTTGAGTTTCAATCTATGCATCATCAATTGTATATTGGCCATTTCAAACTAGTTTTCTCAGAAACTCATTTTCTTTTCTCCAGATCCCTTCTTCCATTCTTCTTTGTCTCTATAGAAGGCACACTTCTTCCAGTAATCCTGTTTTGTGAACTCAGTATTATTTCTTATATCTCACCTTCTCTGATTCCACAAACCTAATTAGTTATCTATTGCTATTCCACCTCTACATTTTTTTCCTTTTCTTTACTCAAACAACATCTATGTTTATTTAATCACTAATCACAACAAATTTCAATATAACTTCAACAGCTATACTAGGATAGACAGGTCAAGCCACCACCATCTTATTCACTATCTTCTTTAAGATCCTACTAAAGGCAGTACCTATTGCCTATTATACTGAGCCCCCAAGCCTTGAGGATACCACACCTAGAGACCTACTTCTAGAACTAGCCCCTACAGCCACCACTGAGAGAAGAAATTATTTTTAGAGGGTTTTCCACCATTCCATGAGTAACAACTGCTAACCAATTGCCACCAAGAGGTTGCTAACAAGATAGGTACAGGAATCCAGGGAAGGATAGTACCCACTCTACCCTCAAACTGGCACATATGATGAGAAGGCAGCAGGTGCACTTACTGTTGAACCCTTTGCAGAATCAGAAGTGAAGCTTAGCTCTGCCTCATCTTCTGCCCCTTTACCTCACATCCCTGCCTCAAAGACCAGACCACCAGCCCATTTCTTGCCCAGTTCCATCATCCAGGAAAAGAACTTCTGTAGCAAAGGGGCCAGACATCCCACTAACTGTCATACACAGGTCAGGCAACCCAACCTAGCTGAGGGAGAAACAAAAAGCAGAATGTGCCAGACAAATAGAAAATCTCTGATAATCTTAAATGTTATCTTTCCTCATACCCCAAGGGAGACAATCCAGGATTCTGAGCCCAAGAGGATTGGTAATTAATAGTTTTCAACACATTGACTATTACCATCATCCTAGGAAGCAACTCCTGTGGAACCTGCTCCTGCCAGTGTTCCAGCTCCATCTACTGCTGCCACCAATATCCTTGGCATTATCCAATCGTTCCACATCAGAATCTTAAATGATTTTATTAATGGAAATGACATTAAACAAAACATATTAATACTTTCTTTGTAGCTGCATTATAAGGGGACTTTTTCAATCTAATTTGAAGCTGTAACATTTTAGTTGTTGTCTCCTCCATTAAAATGTGAATTCTTTGAGGGTGGGGACTTTATTACTTTTCTGCTTGTTTCCTCACATCTTAAGGACAGAACTTATATGATGAAACTGCTTAATAAATGTTTCATTCATTCATTCAATTTTAGAAGTAGAAGGGATACAACAGACTAGGTCACCTAAAAGAGGAGTAAACTAAAATCCAGAGATATAAGTAATCAACAAATATCATTTAGCTTTTCAACAGGATTAATTCTGTGATTCCCAGATAACTTTTCTTTACACAAGAACATCTATTCTCTTTTCTATCTCTTTTTTTCCTGTTACTTTCCAATATACCTAGACTTCCCGACCCCCATTAGCAAGATGTATCAGCCTTTACCTCCAATCTTGCATGAACTTCACATTTTCAGCTAATTTTAATTTTACTTTCTTCTCAAAGGCACTTCCCCCCTCCCCAGAAGCTCTGCTCAAATATTTGACCTCATACTTATATAGCATTTTAGGGTTTTTACAGAGCACCTTCTTCACAAAAATCTTGTGTGACAGCAATACAACGTATTATTATCACTAGTTTATAGATAAGTAAACTGAGATTCAAGTAGATTAGCAAAAGTTTGACCCTTGGGGCAGCTAGGTGGTGCAGTGGATAGAGCACTGGGCTTGAAGTCAGGAGTACCTGAATTCAAAGCCAGCCTCAGACACTTAATAATTACCTAGCTGTGTGGCCTTGGGCAAGCCACTTAACCCCATTGCCTTGCAAAATCTAAAAAAAAAAAAGTTTGACCCTTGCACATGTTAAAAAAAATCAATAAATTAAAAAAAGACCAGAATATATTTCTACTTTACCTACATCTTTCATGGAAAAGACTCTCAGAAGTGGGAAGAAAATATATTACATTTCACATATTTTAGAAATGGTTCTAATAAGTCAAAAAGATGTTAAATACATCTATATTATTTTATTTCCTGCATCTCTTCATTATAAAAAAAAATTCAACAGAAAACAAATTAAATGGGAAAAAACCTTATTATTCAGTAGTATTCATTGGTTACATGCTCACATGAATCAAATAAAAGGGATAGTTCTTATCACTTACACTTATTTTATTGTTAATGATAAATTTATTCTGCTAAGAAGTATTTTAATTATATATACAAATAATATTTATATGTGTATACATACATACATAATCTAGATAGGCATGTACATATATAGGGATGTAAATTGGTGGTGGTGGTGGTATGCATGTGCGTGTGCATGTGTCTGCATGTCTATGTGAGTGAGTGTGTATGTGTGTGTGTGTGTGTGTAAGTAAAATGGAGCAGCTAGGTAGTGCAGTCTATAGAGTGCCAGCCCTAGAGTCAGGAAAATTCATCTTCCTAAATTCAAATCTGACTGCAGATACTTACTGATCCTGGGCAAATTTGCCTGAGTTTCTCATATGTAAAATAAGCTGAAGAAGGAAATGAAAAACCACTCCAGTATCTTAAAAGTACAATTTCTTCCCTGAAGTTTGACTTTGATGCCTTTTGATATTGTATTTTCTCCCAAAATCTGTATTAGTGGAACACAAACTCTTGCAAATGAAGGACTTCAAATATGAGCCAAGAAACAGACTGTGATTCAAGGACTAGCTTCAACTATATTTAGAGAAGTCTGTCACCAAAAGCTGACTACCAGGTAATGAATTTTCTCACCTTTCTCAGCCTAGAAAAAATTTCTACTAAGATATAAAAAGGTTGCCATCTGTATTGGCGAAAGAATATCCATATTGATAAAACTGTGGATTATTGAAGCAAATATGTATATACATATTACACATTCATATTATATACACTTACATACATATAAGGGGAGAAAAGATAAAAATATGATGATCTGGTCAAATGAGAAAGGGGGGAGGGCATAAGAAACCTTATAATATCTATTATATATATTAGATAACAGATGGTATCTAATTTTGCAGTTGAGAAAACATCCAAATAGAGTTTAAGTGAATTAACCCAAGTTCACAGTTTGTAAGGGTCTAAGGTTTAGTTATGAATTCAGGTTTTCCTAACTCAGTTTCATCATCTATTAATAAGGACTATGGAAGATTTCTAAGGGCTTTTCAAGTTCTGAATCCCATGAGGCCCTATTTGTGGCTCTTCAGATAAAGAAAAATGATGGCAAGGTTATTTAGACATATTTAGATAGAATATGCTGTTTTAATTTGACACTTAATATATCAATATGTTCTTCCATTTTAATGCATAAGCAGAAAAACACATTTTCCCTTCTTTTCACTGTATATAATGAAATAATTCCACAATGGAGTCTTAAACACATTGAGACACTTTTGTGTAAGGTTACTCATTGAACATTTACATAATCCTTCAAAATAATTGGCTTTTTGTTGCAAGGAAACTGCTTACCTGGAAATGTTCAGAAAGTACATTTCCTCTATGGGTCTATAATCTTGGTTCTGCATGCTCTTATGGGACTACCACAAGACATTTGAACATTTAATTGAAAATGATTGAGTGCCCAGCATACCACAGATGCCCAGCATAAATAACAGCAGTGGAGATTACTGAGATTCAACTTCTTGTTTCAGAAACAAACCAAATATATCCTGTCCCATTTCCAAGATAACCACTTATGTGGATCCAGGGAGTAAATGTGTGATTGAATTGTGAATCCATGAGGTGGAAGAAAAAGGCCATATGGTCTAACCTCAAAAGGAAATTCACATGGGTACCTCAACATATGGGTAATTAAAGGAAAAATGAATGGGATAACTCAGAACCAATCTTATACTCACATATAACCAAGCAGTATATCTTCATGAACAAATACATTAAAAAAAAAAACCTATGCCATGAACTGTAATTTATTGAGCATATTCTCAGAAAGAACATAAAATGTAGATTATCTCTAACTTTCCCCAAATCACACTTTCAGGTTTTGTATGTGTGTGATATGTGTGTAATCCAGGTCATGACCCATATTTGTATGTTGTATAGGGCTAAATGACTTAGCCTGTGCAGATGCCTGAAATTATATTGTTTTGCCTTTTTACTTCTATGTCAATTATCCTATTGTTTAAAGATTTTATCACCTAGATGTGGTGTTTTCTTTTCTTTTTTCTTTTTTTAAATTCAGTCAGTCAGTCAATCAATCAATCAGTCCATAAACACATACTGCATACCAAGGCAAGGCACTGTGTGATGCCTTAGGTCTATAAATTAGAAAAGTAAAAGATAATAAGTACTCTCAAGCTACTCAAGACACAATAGCTACACATTTAATGGGGGAGACAATATGCCAATACTTATGTACACACAAGATACATACAGGTTAAATCAGAAGTAATTGACAGAAAGAAGGTGCTAGAATTAAGAGGGATTAGAAAAAGCTTTCTGTACATGGGAGGTTCATGAAGGGATTCAACTCTTCCATGCCAAAAGATACAATGAAATAAGAATTCAAGCAAACGTTTAGACAGATTTCTAAAATAAGCATCCTACTACACATCATTGTTGATTTCCATAATATTCATTCATTCCTACAGTTTCTAAAATTTGCCCTTTATCCCTAAAACTTTACTGTAGTTATTATCTCCAATTCTCTAACAATACTTTAAGCTCGAAGTCCGATGGCATTTTCTTTACCTTTAAATATCAGTAATAACAACAATAATCTGTGGCCTTTTATCAAGTCATTGAACCTCTCTAACCCTCAATTTCATTATCTATACCTGGCAATCATAATGGCATAAATGTCAAAGAGTCATTGTGAGAAGAAAATAATCTAAGACATTTAAAACATTTTGCAAACCTTTAAGTGCTATCTATATACATAATAGTTATTACTATTACTTCTAAACCAAACTGTTGCAATCGCCTCCCAATTAGACAGCTTCTAATCTCTGCCCTCTCATGACCATCACACAGATTATTTTTTCTAATGCACAGAAATGCACAAAAAAATGTCCAGTGTCTTCCTCTTATTTGTTGGATAACCTACAGATTCTTCAGGCTGATATTTATTTCTCTAATCTTATAAAATGTCCTTAAAGTCATTTATTATAAAAGGTCCTTTAGGTCAGAGGTTGTTTAATTTTTTTTTCTTCTAGCTACAAGACCTAATATGGAATGTGGTACATAGTAGCTGCTTTAAATTGCTTTATTGATAAATTTTACATGACTTCAATATGTATAATGGGAATTGTGATTCTTCTTAATGGGTGAGGGAAGAGGTAAAATGAGGGAAAGAATTTGGAACTGAATTTTTTTAAAAAAATGAAAAACTTCCTCTATTGTGATTGATATAAAACCCACAGAATTTTACCAAAACTACCCTATTTAGTCCTATTTCATGATATTCACCTTCAAATACTATGCAATCTATATTACAGACAGATTCAATTTCTGGAGTTTATTCTATCCTCTACTACTCTGCCATCCTATAATTGCAGTATCTCTAGAATCTGCTTATTGAAAGATTGTTCTTTCTTTAAGGTCTATCTAAAGTAAAAATTTCTACATAAAGACTTCCCTAAATGACCAAACTCAGAGTAATCACTTAGATATTATCTAACCTCTCTCCTTTGTCCCATCACTTTTCCCGTGTATCATGCATTTGGTATATTTATCATTTCTTCTCCTCCCTCATCCACCTCTCCTAACTTTGTTCCTTAAGAGCATTAACTAACTAGCAAAGTATCTTGTATACAGTAAATACAACAAATTATAGATTCTTAGAATTGGATGATAACTTAAATAATAAGTACTCTTAACTAATATATAAAAAAGGAGTATACTCTAAACTACCTACAACAAATGATCAGGTAGCATCTATTTCAAGATGCAGTCTGTTCCACTTCTGGAAATTTAATTGTTAGAAAATCTTTCCTCATATCAATGTATAATCAATTTGTTGTTAGTCAGTTTTTGTCCATTGTTCAATTCTCTGAGGTCAAGATGGAAAAAAGTAAAATCCCTCTTCTAAATGATATTCCAAACTGTCCAATTCTGCCCATGAGTCTTAATTTTCTTCTTTCAGAGAATTTCTAATTCAGTCTTCTAATACACCTTTATCTGGACAGATTATCAATTCCTTCCTAAAATGTTTGTCAGATTCAGTTTGACTAGGGCAAAATTGGGTATTTTCCTTCCTTAAGTCAAGAATTTTTAACTCCAAGGTCCCTGAAATACATGTACATACATTCACAGAAATATATAAAAATATACATATATGTAAACATATTGATATATAGAAATACATTTTAATTTCAACATGATTTGTTTTCACTAAATTACTGAGCATCTTACTCTGTACAATTAAAAACATTTTTCTAAGAAAGTTTATAAGGCTTCACACCTAAGTGTCAAAGGTCCAAAAATAGTTAAGAACATTTGTTCCAGACACTGTACCTCTCAGTGTAGCCTAGAATTATGCTAGCTGTTTTTTCTGCCTTGTCAATTCATATTCAGTTTTCATTTCACTAAAACTCTAAATCCTTCCCATTTGAACTATCAACTACTCATACTCTGCCATTTTAAACTTATGTAGACCATCTTCAGAATGACAGTATAAAATAATTCTAGTCCCCTCTATCAAATTAGGACTTTACATTTATTTACTTGCTAAATAGATGAATAATATTATCAAAAAGTCTATTTTCAAAAGTTTCATTTCAAAATCAAAATTGTGTAATAATTTAATTAACTCATTTGTTTTGTTAAAGATAGCTTGGCCTGACTAAATATTGATCTTACCATTTCATTTAGGTTTATTTTGACTCCACAAATAACAGTTAAAAAAAATCAAGAGAACTCTAGTGGTGTTAGCTTCAAATTCAGAAAGCTATGCTTTTGAGCCCTGTTATATTATCATTTAATCTTTTTCAGTTGTGTCCAATTCTTTGAGAATACTTTTGAGTTTTGGGGGGCAAAGATATTGGAGTGTTTTGCCATTTCCTTCTGCAGGTCATTTATAAATGAGAAAACTGAGGTAAACAGGATTAAGTAACTTGCCCAGGGTCACACAGTTATAGCTGACTTACATCTAAAATATACTGACTGTGTGATATTGAATAAATCACATAATCTTGGATTGTAGGAAATTCCCTATAAATTGGGGAGAAGATCCCAAATTTCCATTGATAAAGGGAATTCCTTTATCTGGTTGTTTTCTCCACTAATGAAATCACAGATCCAGTAGACAGTCCCTTGACCCTTGACTCTGAAATATTTCCCTATTTTCCATTTGTCCTCTCTGAATGTATCTTCACATTTTGAAATCCTCTCCACCTTTCAAATAGAAAAAATGGCATTCACTCTGTGAAACTTTTGCTGATTCACTCAATGATTTCTTCCTCTTGAGTTTGATGAGGCAACAGCTGTGAGTTCTGCAGAGAGTTCACAGCTGCCCACACTGTGAATTATCCACTAGGCTAAAAGAGAACTTCAAGATATTCTCCTGATGTTTGTAATCTGTGGAGCAGGCAGGTTAGAAATCTGTCCCATGTGTGCTTGTGAAGGACAGATTAGTTTGCTTTGCTGAAAATGGGAAATTCAGGTTTGGTTTTAGAATTTATATGGAAATGTAAATCTTTGGCCATTTGGTAGCAGAATAGGGAATAAATAGCTATCTTCTGTAATTGTTAAAAGGAACTACTAGTTGAAGGATGTCTCTCTACCTACATAGGTCATCACCTCTATTCTTGTTTTCTTAGAGTTGTTTAGAATCCTCAGAGGGAAGACTTGAACTCAAATCTTCTTGGTTCTCGGGCTTACTGCTTCTCAATCTTGGGGCAGAGAAAGAGGGTTATTATTGGACTGAAGGATTAGTAGCATATGTTAAAGACTGAATATATGGTTGAAGGAAGGAAATGTTGCTGGGCAATTTAAAAGTATATTATCAGATTCCATGTGTGGAACCCTGGAGCAGATACTTTTGTTCAGACTGACTAAGTCATGATTTGTTTGCAAAGAGAAAGTGGTTTCAAGGGTGATGCAGAACTAGTCCTACCTACTGAACAAAGAGATTGTGTGACCTTGAGTCCTTAGTGCCAGTCCCCATGGAATATTATAAGTATTTTGAGAGCTGTGATGATAAGCTCTGCTAGATGGTAAGGTATCAGACTGTCCCAGTTCTGAATCTTAGAGATTTTCTCATTGGAAGATAAGACTTTCAATGGAAGGGCAGTGTGAACAAACCAAGAGACAAAGCATAAGTATTTGTGAATGTGAGTGGGTTTAATACCCTCAGTGTTTTCATAGATCTCTGCACTTCTCATGCATTCATCAAATGAAATATGACTGAGAAAAAGTTTGTAAAACTTAAAGTGCTATTTAAATATGCTATTACTAATATTTTATATTTTTCATTATAGTGAAAGTTAACATTTATATAGCACTTGATGATTTGCAAAGCACTTTCACTCTTTGCACACACATACATCCCTATATCATCTATCTATCTATCTATCTATCTATCTATCTATCTATCTATCTACCCAATCTAGCTCTCTAATCTATCTCACAACAAGCACAGCAACCATGATGTTGGTGCTTTTATGATCCTCATTTTACAACTAAGGAACCTGGATTTAAAGAGGTTAAGTGACTTTCCCAAGGTTTCACAACTAGCTAGTATCTGAATCAGAATTTGAATTCAAGTCTTCATAATTTTAAGTCTAATCCATTATCCACTTTCTCTTATTATTTCTTATAGGCTAATACAATAACTCTTAATATATGTTTGTTAAAATTCCCTATTAGACAAATACTGACAAAAATAAATAGAATTTATAATATATATCTTCTTTCAAAATAATAAAGCAACTAAAAATCTGTATTATATTAGTACATTATCAAGACTTTATTATTAATGGTCATCTTCCAAAATGGATTTTATATGGTATGTGATAGCACTTCCTTTTAAGAGCTTCCTATCTTGTACAAAATGGTAATATTATAAATTGTTTTTTGACAATTCTAAATAAGAAAAATTGTAGGAGACTAAAACAGTGAGTAAAATGTAAATGTGATGCTTTGTGTATCAAGAACTAGAATATTCACTCTTTGCCTCTTCCCTTTCTCACCAGAGCAAAGAAGGAAAATAAAGTCTCTGTCAAAAAATAAACATTATGATGGATGAAGATGGTAAGACAGAAGAAGATAGAAGAAGAAGGTGGGGACAATGAAAGAATAGTTACCTGGAGAAGAAACATATACACATATGTACACTCCCCCAAATTTTGCTCTTCTTTTGAATTATAAAGACTGTGAAAGCTGGAGAGAAAACTATTATCACTACCTTCTTCCTCCTTTGAACAGCAAGAACCAAGGCAGGATTTGTGGGGAAGGGGACTTAGCCAGTAAAGTTTTCAGCAGTGTGGCCAGAAATTTACATACATCTTTGGGATTAATGGTTACTCATTGTGTAATTTCCTTGCTTTCATAAAAAAAAATCCCCTCTGTAATATTGTGAACTTTGTGCTAGCAAGTAGATTTGATTTCAATATATGAAAGAATATGTATATTTTATAAATATGTATATATGCTTGTGTGCATGTGTGTGTGTGGTTTCTCAAGTAGTAGCTCAGAGAGTGAAAGTCTCCCATATTTTTATCATTTGGTTCATAGATCTTTCTCTGACATTAGAGTAAGCTTGTATTCTGAATTGATGCTATCAAAGTAATTCTTATTCTTATTTTATTTTTATTGCAAAATAGATTTTTGGATTTCTCAACATGGAATGATAGTGACTTTCATGTTCTCAATGGTTTTGCAAGCAGACCACAAGCTCTGCCAGACCCTCTCAGGCTTCTGGTACAAACCCAATGACAGACTGTATGTGCATTGTACAAGGGCCAGACTTGTTAAGTTCAGGAAACTTCATCACTGAACTGGCTGCAGGGTGAAGAAATTTTTGGCCACAGAAAATCTCAAAGGTCATCTAATAATTTTAATGGAATTCTGCTCCAAGTCAGCAAAAAGACTAACTAGGAACTTTGAAATATTGACTTAACAGGGAATTCTTTGGGGCCTTCTGAAGTAAATTTCGTCACAATCTTACTATTTACAAAATCTTTAAGCTTATTCTTTAATACAAAGGAGGTGGAAAAAAATCTCTGGACATTTGGTTGTTTTAGGTAAGAGACTTGTGAGAAATCCATGATTTTTAAATGTATTATATAGGTATATTTTTTTTAAAAAAATGAATGAATACAACTGCCTAAAAGCTAGCCTAGGAGAGGGAGAGGAAAAGAGAGGGGGATGGAGGAGAGCAGATATACAGTGAAATTAAAAGAAAAGTGACTGGCATTAGTCTGTTCCTCACTTTAAACTAAAACCAAAACAATAAGCAGGCATGTACAGTAATCTCTCTTTTAATGGAAGAATAGCATGCCTCGACAGCAGTGTCAAGTGGAACAACTTGGTCCTGTACCAAGTTATGCAGCTGTTTCACAGGAAAATGGCAAAAAGGCTTCAATCCAAAGCAACCAAATAAGGCATGATTGTTCATAAACAGTCACTAGGGTCCTCACATTCAAAATAAGCAAAACAACATTAGCATATAGGAGGGCAGGTTAGAAGCAGGAGTCTCAATAGTAGCTCATCTAAACACATCACTTTGTAATTTATTTCAAAGCTATCAGCACAGTTATTCCATCTAAAATCAGAGGGATAAAATCTGATTTTGGCCTTTTGTAGATAAGAAGAAATTTTTCAGAGATTACAGATGGGCTACAGTCTGCTACAAGGTGAAAATAAATGGCCATCTTTGTTCCTGACCTGAAGACTAGAAATGGATCAGACTGAAGCAGGAGAAAGGAGGATAAAGGGGGCTGGGAACAATTGTGAATGCATCCAAATGGAGCCACATTGTGCTGCCTCAGCTTGTTCCCCTAAGTGCCAAAATCAAGAAAAGAGCAAGCAGGCTGAAACACAGTAGCAACCGATCTGAGGTATCTGCCAATGAGAATGTTTGCCTTGCTTGAAAAGTAATTTTAGTTTTCCTTTCAGGTTAGAAATGGGGTGGGGGTGTGATTAGAAACACCCCTGATTAATGAATTTCTTTTCTAATTTTTTGTAATTTTCTCACTTGGGGGGGGTGGTCCTCTGATCAGGGCTCTTCTAATCAACTCCCCTTCTTATAAACTAAGCTGCTTTCTCAAAGCCTGATGACCAGAGCTACTGATTCTCAATTTAGAGCTCTGTTGGTCCTGTGCTATTCCTTTACTAGACTATCTCCTTGTTGGTGTTCTCCAATGGAAAAGTAACTTCATGAAAATTTCATGGCTAGTGAGATGGGGAATACAAATAGGAGGAAAGGAGAAAAATCCAAATCTTCTCATCTCCAGGAGTCAAGGAGTAAGTCCTTAATAAGAGATAGGTTCTTCTTCCACAACTGAACCTCATTTCCACTGCAGAGTTCACACCCACACCCCCACACCCACATAAATACTCTCAGAGGCCCCACCATACACATACATACATTCACATCACATTTCCTCCCTGCCCCCAAATTGTAAATAAAGGTGGTCGACATTGGAATAAGATATGTGTGTGTATTTGTGTGAATATATAAACATAATAAAAATAACACAGTTCCTTCTCTCAATAATCTTACTGCCCAATAAAGAAGTGGCAAATAAAAGTGGTGTATTTCAGTCGTAGGAGTATTGTGTAAGATATGGCGAAATAAGGTAAGTGCTACCAGTCTAGTTTGTTAGAAATACATGTACCTAATAATAACGGTACAAAGGAAAACTGAAAGGAAAGATTGGAACCAGATTAGGGAAGGTCTTGAATACCAGACTCAAGGGTTTGTCTTTTTATTCAGTAAGCAGTAGCGAGTTCCTAAAGGTTTTTGAACAATGGAATACATTTGAACAAAGGGTTTTTGATCAAACCTGTGTATCAGGAAGACTCAATTAAGCAGTTACACAAAGGATGTACTTGAGAAGAGAATACTGGACTCAGAAGACCATTATGATAGTTGAGGCAACTGGAACCAAAAAAACAGTGATTGCAATAGGAATAGCAATAAGGAAATGGTTGGAAAAAATTACTACAGTTAGAGGACAGAACCAATTAGATGGAAGGAAGCAAGGGAAAGGAAGTAATTGAAGGTAACAAAAGTTTTTGAGCTCCAGTGCCTGGAAGGAGGAGTTATCATTAACATGTAAGAGGTAAAAAAGGACATTTAAATCTCTTGCCAGTACTCTGATATTTTGACACAGCTTCATTTATCCTTTTAACCTCATAAATGTAAACAGAAACTCCTATTGCCATTTTGTCCATCTCCATTTTCACTTTTTCATGATAAAAGACTTTGAGTACTCAAGATTGAAGAGCTATAATACCATTATCTTTCTTTCTCTTTCTTCTTATGTATTATATACAGGTCCAAAGAAATGGAATAGAAGATAAAATTATTAAATATATTTGCTTTATTTAAACAATGTACTTGTAGCTGAAAAATGTTTTTAAGATTTACAAGGGACAGGAAATATTCAGGCTTCATAGGATATATATGTTAAGAAAAGAGACAACAATAATCCATATTTCAAGGTATAAGAAAAACTAGTTTGCTCTAATAAAATGTTTAATGGATTAATTTTTGAAGAACTATCAATATTAACTATTAACATTTACATCTATAATAAATAATGGTTGACAGAATACAGATTTAATTTTATAGAGATGTTATTAGAGTTGTTGAATGATATAATACAACCGAGCAACATAAAATTTCAAGTCAACAACCTAAAAAATCTTATCAGGCAAAATACATCCCTTGACAAACCACATTGCATTAGAAAAAAATGTATAGTATAAAAAAGATAATGATTTAATCTTAATATTACAAGAAGCTAGCCTATAGAGAAATGAATGCAGAAGGCAATTCAGTTTTAAAATCTAAATTAAAATATGAATCAATTATAAATTTATTTTTCTAATAACTTCATAAATTATAGCTAGCTCTTAAAGATTACCATTCATTTTAGTCCATCATTAATCTGACTCCTCAATATTTGAAGATTTACATGGAAAATAAGTATTAACATGGGATGAGATTAAATCAGATGTTTAGGAACACTTTAATATGTGACCATAAAAATAAGAATTTTTGAGTTGGAAGGTGTTCAAAAGATGATTTAGTCTCACCATTTCATTTGACAGATCAAGAGGTTCTGGGTAAGTGAAAATGTTTTTAAGTTCACTGTCTTAGATTTAAGTCATTAGAATAGATTCCTGATCAGAATCATTCCTGGTTGTTTTCTTTCAGTTAGAAAAAAAGAAGCATTTTAAAGTAAGTTATTTTAATATTATAGGTTTTTTATTTCTAAGTATGGCAAATTCCATTAGCAATTTTTTGATTCTAGTTATTTTTCTATTACAATCAAGCCTCCCTTGAGATCTAGGTCTTGAAGCTAACAACTATGTGGCACAATGGATAAAGCAATGGAGTCAGGAAAATAGTTCAAATCGAAACTTAGACACCTGACACCAGCTGTTTGACTTTAGGCAAGTCACTTAATGCTAATTGCCTCCCATCCAGGGCCATCTTCAGTCATCCAGATCCACATATGCCCAATGAATCCTGATGGCTCTGGAGGAGAAAGTGAGGCTGGTGACTTAGCATAGTATCCACCTCACTCAAATCCAATTCATGTGCTTGTGATGACATCACCTCCCTAATGGCAAGACCTTCAAGAATAAAGGACAAGCATTTCTACTCTATCTGGCTATGAGTATGTAGAGTATATAAGATTAGGGAAAAAACCAACAACAAAAACAGAACTCTCTGAGTCTTAACTACATCACTTGCTTCCTAGTTCAATTGATGCCTCCCAGATCTTTATTCAGATACTGGTGGTTAAGAATCACTTGTCCCTCAATTACCACTTTACTAATCTTTCCCTTAAAATGAAAAGAAAATCAGAAAGTAACTTAAAAATTGTCATCTGTCTGGATTGCTTTGCAATTTGAAAAACTTACAGTGAGAAGATCACCTCAAAGAATACATAACTTTTATCAAATTCATGATGCAAAAAGTGACCAATCAAGTTTAAGGTTCTTTCAGGTTAAAATATTTTAATGAGTAGAAAAATAAATAAACAACTTTTCATTGCTGGAATTCTTCCCAGAAACTTTTACTTTGTAATAAAGCAAATGAACATAGATAGATGCCTAATCAGGACATGATTCAAAAGATTTTGCTTTAGAGTTAAATTTTTATACTAAGAAAAGATTAAAAAACATGTCTCTACAGTTAAATGCTTTAATTTAATTATCTAATCAATTCATCTCATTTACTTACAAAGGTTTTCCTTTGGATTCACAAGTCAAAACTAAGGGCTGTCCTTCTTGTGGAAATGGAGTAGAAGGTATAATCTTAACTGATGGTGTATCTAGAGAGGAAAAAATTAAAAAGGTTATTAGCAAAATCAAGCTAATGTAAATTATATATTGTTTAATTGTATATTGTCCCCATTTTCAGAATTTCTCCAATTATAGAACTGAAATTATATACTTTATAATAACTTTTTTTCAGTTGCTAAAATAGTCTCTTCAATTGTAAAAAAAAAAAACTTCCTGTTCATGCAAAGCTAAGTACCTGAATAACTTATGAGTTCACTGGTTATATTACAGTTGAATTTAAAAGTGAAATGCCAAAAAACATTTAAGATGAATATCAAGCATTCCATACAATTGTTTCTTCTTCTATTTATAGATGTCTGTGAATGCTGTTATTAAGAACTGAATGCATTAATGCACATTTGAATAAGAACACTTTCATTGTTGCAGTAATCTGGAACCCATAATGAACATCCAACAATGAGCTAAGAGTTAAACCACCTTCTTACAAACATTAGATAGAAATCTTTCTGAAAATGCAACAATAAAATATTTAGAATCTTAGCCCTGGTCCTTTAGTAAAGTTAGCAAATCATTTTGAAATAGCCAAAAAAAGTTAGCACCTTATGATAAACTATTAAAAGCCAGTTTTATAAAATTTCAGTTATTTAATTTTACATATAGTATAGGTATATTGTATGAAATTCTTTGCCAATATAAAAAGGTATAAACTTCATAAAATCATAGTTAAAGTAAAACATGATATTAATTTAAAAACCAAAATAAGAATCTTAGTTTCTATCAGAATAGAATTCTTTTTAATTTAAAAAAGTACATATTTTCCTGAAAGATCACTTTGTAATAAGAGGCATAATTTATATCTGACAGCACAAAATTCACATTGTCTGTCCAGCATTATCATCTAAAGATTCCAAAGCAAGGAAACAATTTTATATTATAGGAATTACTGAGACTTAATGGAATAAAATCTCTGAATCTGGTTCTGGTTAGTTAGGCCCTATTCTAAACAATTGAATGTGTGTATGTATATATGTGCCTATATAGTAGATCATATTACAGCTAACATATACTCATATATAAATCCTCATATATTCCATATTATATATATAAAATATATATATATATATATTCATATTCACATATATATCCTCAGATTCAGTATTTCTCATGATAATAATAATATTGTTGTTTGGGCTTTTTCAGTCCCATCTAATTCTTGGTTACCTCATTTGGGGTTTTCTTGGCAAAGACACTGAAGTGATAGGCCATTTCCTTCTCCAGTTCATTTTACAAATGAGGACACTGATGATTAAACTATTTGTCCAGAATCATACAGTTACTATCTGAGGTAAGATTGAATGCAGAAATATGCATCTTCCTGACTCCAGACCTAATCCTCTATCTACTGTGCCACCAAGCTGACCTGGCTATTTAATCATTTCTCCATTTGGGGGCAACCATTTTGTTTAAAATGTCTTTTTTTTGCCTCCACATAGAAGACAGAGTGATAAAGCATTTGTGAGATCTGTCAAGATGTCATATGCATGTCACAAAGGTATGACACAATAGTGATGAAGAACTTCAGTTATTCAAACAACTGTTGGAACTCTTGATTTGCCTACTGACCATTTTATCCTTCAAAAAGAAAAAGAATCCTCTATAACAAAATAAGGTCAAAATGGATTCAAGATTTAGACACAAAGTGCAATAGATTAATTAAAAAGCCAAGAAATACTCTATGTGTCAGATCTATGGAAAGGGTAAAAATTTATGACCAAGCAAAAAATAAGAAATAAGAAATAAATATAAATTGCAAAAATGGATAATTTTGATTATATATTAAATTAAAAAGTTTTTGCACTGATAAAACCAATACTGCTAAAATTAGAAGGAAAACATAAACATGGGAAAGAATTTTCACAGCTAGGGGTTCTGATAAAGGTCTTATTTCTAAAATATATAGAGAATTACATCAAATTTATAAAGTTATGTCATTCCCCATTTGATAAAAGATCAAAGGATTCAAATAGTTTTCAAATGAATATATTAAAACTATATATAATCATATGAAAAAAAATGCTCCAAATCATTACTGATTAAAGAATGCAAATTAAAACAAGTCTGAGATATCACCTCTCACCTATCAGACTGGCTAAGTTGATAAAAAGGGGAAATGATCAATGTTGGAGAGGTTGTAGGAGGATTGGGATATTAATGCATTGCTAGTGGAGCTGTGAACTGATCCAATCATTTTGGAGAACAGTATAGAACTATGCCCAAAGAGCAATAAAACCGATCATATACTTTGATCCAGCAGTAAATTATACTAAGCCTATATCCAAAAGAAATCATAACAAATGGAAAAAGTACCACATATTCTAAAATATTCATAGAAGTTCTTTTTGTAGTGGCAAAAAATTGGAAATTGAGGAGATGCCAATCAATTTGTGAATGACTGAACAAGCTATGGTATTTGTATGTTATAGAATACTATTTCTTATAAGAAATAATAAGTGGCCAGACTCTAGAGAAACATGGAATGAATTACAGGAACTGATGCCGAGTGAAGGAATCAGAACAAAGAGAACATTGTACACATTAACAACAACATTGTGAGTTGATCAGTCCTGATGGCTGCAGCTCCTCTCAGCAGTTCAGAGAGCTAGTATAATCCTAGGAGAAGAAGGAAAAACAAACCAAACCAAAGCAAAACAAAAAAACCCTTCAGAAACTGAATGTATGCTACATTCCCTTTTAAATAATTTCTCTTATGTATTTCCTTCCAATCTCATATTTTTATTTTCCCTTAATATTAATTCCTCATACAGAAAATGACTGATCTGTAAACATCTTAAACACAAATGTGTGTGTGCAATATTCATCTGACTGTTCTCCAGGAAGGGGGTGGGAAGGGAGAGTAGAAGGAAATGAAGTAACTTAAAAATATACATATGCAGGTGGATGAATGTTGAAAAATTTTCATAATATCTAATTAGAAAAATAAAATATCAATTAAAAAGAATGATAAATCTAGTTTCAAAAGAATAGAAATAAGAATAAAAATATGTTTGAATTAGGAATGTAAACAAAAAGGAATCAATGAGGGGATTGGAACACTATTCTGGTTCTAAAAAAAAAGAAACTGATCACTGGGAAATAAATGCTGGGAATCTAGGGGAAGATAATTTTTTTCTTTTTTTTGAGGTAGGAGAGAGGAAAATGAGTCATAGTTAAATTCATATCCTATATTTTGAGAGAGTTTTAAAGATTCAGAGGAAGAATAGGTGAGATTCGCTGGACCAAAATTATGCAGGGAAGACGAATTAAGGGCACTTAAAAATTAAATTCTGAAGAGCAGGAAAAGAGAAAATAGTTTAAAGAGAAAGTTGTAAACATTAGAAGACAAACAAGGTTAGTTTTACTTGGTTTTGGAATGCACAATTGGAATGGGTTGAGGAAGAGTTAAGTTTTTTTTTAGAACAATTAGCAGATTTTTACAGAGGTAAATTTAGACTAATATAAAGAACCGTTTTCTCATAATTTGCATGTGGAGTAGCCTGCCTCAAGCAAATAGTAAATTTTTCCTCAGGTGAAAATCTTCAGGTAAAGACAGGATGCCAATTGATAGGTAAAGGGGCCTTTTGTTCAGATATAGATCTTGCCACTCTGAGATTCTGAAACTGCAAAATTCTATGAATTATAATTGTACCTTATTCCCAGGCATGGAGAGGTTAAGATCTCTGAGGCAAAAATAGTATCCACATCAAAGATATCCTGGAGCTTCTGAAGAATTGAAATACTAGCAGAAGACATATTTTGTATCAAGTAGCCATACACTAAAGGAAAACTATAAAATTATTTTTATTCTAACTTCACAGGAACTATGAGCCTCAAATGTAAAGAATTTTTCAAAGAACTTCCAGAAGATATAATAGAAAAAAACCTTTTGATATGCAATATCACCACTAATTTGGTTCACTAAGCACTAGAATAAAGGGTCAGTTTAGAAATTCAGTAGATGTTCCCCAAAGGCAAACTATAGCTAAATATTCATGTCCTTTTAACCTCGGTTCATATTTCAGTTTAATTGAGTGTCTGTTGCTGTAACTTTTTACTTGAATATGAAGCCTCCACTTTTTCTCCATTGGATAAAAATAGTTTTTTCATGATCTATAAAAATGGTAATTTCCTTTGTGTTGCAAGTTTAACATCTCTGTAAACTAGCTTTCTCTCATGAATTGACTCTTGCAAGAGGGTCACTTGCTTATAGGGAAATAGATTTGAAAAATTCACCTAAAGCCCTAGTTGATATTTGCATCTAATACCACCAACCATATCAGATCTCATTCTTTTAAAATATATCATTATTAAAAGATAGTGAAAAAAATTTCTCCAAAAATGAATTTATATTTTATTCCAGAGGTAATAAGAATCTTTATAGAGTAGGGAGTGGAATGTTTAGACATACTTTGAGAAAATCACTTCAGTTGCTACATGGTGGATGGATAGAAACAGGAAAAGTTTAAAGGTGTTGACTATAATAACTGATCCCATGATATCAAAGGTCACTGGATGTGCAGACATCCTGAAGAAGAGATTCACATTCCCAGAGGTCTTGGCCTATTAGATGAGGCACAAAGATCCTGGATTTGCGAGAGATCATCCCTCCTGGATTGAGGCATACCTCCTAGTATATCTGATACCCAGCCACATTCTAGGTTGAAGGTCACTCCCTTCTTTTGACAGACAAACCAGAAGTAGCTTTTCAGATTCTTCTTTCTGAAAGTGAACTATAGGAAAAAAAACTTTTTCAAAACTGTATCTTTGAGGTTTTGACTGTTTAGTCAGATTCTGCCCCCCCCACCAAACGCCCTCTTCACACACATACACAACCTTTGTAATCAGGCTTTGTAATCAAACTTAGAATTTGTCCTTTATTAGGGCAAACTCTGAACACATGTTTAATCTAATTATTATTTTAAGGTCAAAACTCATACAGGACCCCTCCTCTCAAAGGGAAAGAGTTCAATTTGAAGATTATCACAAAATAGCATACTATCTATCTAGGTGGAGAGAGAGATAGAGACAGAGAGACAGAAAGAGCCAGAGCCAGAGCCAGAAACAGAGAGACAGAGAGAGATGAAGAGAGAAAGAGACAAAGACAGAGACAGACAGAGAGACAGAGACAGAGAGAGAAAGACAGAGAAAGAGAGAGGCAGAGAGAGAGGCAAAGAGAGAGTCAAAGACAGAGAGAGCTACCAAAAAACATGAATTATTGAAGCCATTAAAGCCAATGAGATCATCAAAATATAGAATAAATAAAGGGAAAAGAGAGTCATGGTCAGATCCTTAGGGAATACACTTAATTAGAGAATTCCATTCATTTAGGAACTGGAGGAACATTCAAAAATGGAAGGAGGACAGAGACAGCATTATAAAAACCCAGAGTAAAAAAGGAGAAGGTGGTCGATTATAACAAATGCTGAAAAGAAGTTTAGAAAAATAAAGGTTGCTTTAGAATTGGTATTTAAGAGATCCTTGGTAATAATAGAAAAAATAGTTTTCATTGAATGATTAGGTCAGAAGTCAAATTGCAGAAAGTTTAGAAGTGAGAGGAGATGAAATGGAAGTGCCTTGTATAAATAATAATTTAGAAATGAAATAATGAAATGACATAGATGAAAATAGCTAGTGAAGTTAATAAGATCTGGTGAAGTTTGTTTATGTAAGGATGGGGAGATGCAGTTATGTCTATAGCCAACAGGGAAAAATCCAGTAGGTAGGAAAAGATTGAACCTTAGAAGGAAAGAGAGGATGCCAGAGGAAGACAATTACCTGGAGAACAAGAGAAGATGGAGTCAATGGAGCATGTGAAGTGATTTACTTCATCAAAAACAATAGTCACCTGATTGTCAGACACTGGAGTTAAGGAGATAATGAAAAATAATGGTACTGATCTTGAGAACAGGAAAAAAATAAGTTTTCAGTGAATGGTCTCAGTTTTTTTTGGATAAAAATATGATGTTAGGGAAGACAGTGGTACATTGGGAAGTATTATGGAGGAGTGGAAGTATTTCTTGCTGCAATGACGACCCATTTGAGATGTTACCACAAGTTTGTAGTGGACATGGAAAGCATGATTTCATGATTCTGTAAAGGACTGTAAATGACAGGAATAATCCAGTTTGGGATGCCATGGCTTGATTAGCATAGAAGTGAACAAAAGACTGAACTGACTCATGAAAGGGTCAAGATTAGGAAGAAATCCTAGTTTATCTAAAGAAGAGGTAATAGCAAAGTTTGAGATATGAAGGAATTGGAGTTCATGGGGAAGACAGGATTAAAATATAAGAAGAGATAAAGAGATAAGGCACAAAGAATGATAAAATATAATAATCAAGTAAAGAATATTTGGTATTCTTGAACATGAAAGCAGAATTTTTGTAGGTGATGACAAGGGTAAAAGTATACCATTTCTGAGATATAGTAGAGGAGTAAGTTAAAAGAATTGAAAAGATTAAGAAACTGAGAAATTAGGGTATTTGTGAGAATATAATACTGATAGTTCTTGTTTTACATAAATTCACATTGTACAAATTTAAATCGGCATTTCAAAAAGCCACCTATATTAACACTAATTTATAATATTATGCTCCCTTCCTGCCCACATCCCCTACCCCCCAACCACCAAAAAAAACACCTGTAAGTGAAGGGGAAAGGGGGACAGAAGAGTTGAGGGAAGAACTGACCTGAGGAGTCAGGTTTCAGTGGGTCTATGCGGTTTCTTCTTCTCTTGTACCTGCTTACTGTTTCTGCTTAATCCCAATTGGGTAATTCATATGTAAGCATGTACATATACATTTACATATATATACATATGTTTACTTAAAGGTTTATAGATTCATGACAAACTAATTTTATAAAAATTAAATTGAAGACAATATTCCTTTCCTTTAAAAGTATACTTGTTACTAGAAAAATACAAAATAGTTTTTCCCCCTCCAAAAATGCAAGAAAATTCAGAGGAAATTTGGATATAGAAAAACTTGCAAATTGTTTATTCATTCTCTCAACAAATGTTAGCTTGTATTTTATGCAAAATATCAAGAAGGAAGGTCAAAGAAAAATAATTCGACATTAAAGGGATCAGGTAGTTTTTGCTTTTCATTTCTACCAAAGATTCTACTCAGATAATTTCCTTCAAATACAAAATAATGAGTAAAAACCACAAAATTTCCCCCCAACCCTTTGTTGAAAAAATATAGGTTGTAGAAGTTTAAATTAAGGGTCAGAAATCTTTCACAAATAAGTATAGCATTGGTTCTTTCCATGAATTTTTTAAAGCATTATCAGCTTTTGAAGTAAGGATACCTCATTTTACACTTGAATGAGCCAAGATTTGAGTAAAAGAGAAGATATTGATCTAACAGAATTGATGTTCCATATTCTTAACAAATATTTTAACAAAGAGAAAATATCCATGTCAGTGCCAAGATTAAACTTCCAGATGGGCAATCTTATAAACCACTAGTATTTAAAGCTTTTAGAGTTATTGGGTCAAACATGTATATACTACTAAGGGTTTTAAAAATGAAGAAAAAGAGAATTTTTGGCTAGTGCCTTTACAAAAGCACAATCATTACTTAAATCACACGCAAACACATCATAGCATGTTATCCTTTTATTGAAAAATGTCATGACCATTGACATGATTTCATGTGAGAGATTACTGTTATTAGGAGGACGTACATACTGGATTAATATGATTAGATAACTGTAGATTTTATACTTTTTGTGTGTGCTTATAGAACAAACAATATAATTAGAAGAGATTAGATCACTGGGATTAAGAAGTTTTAAAAATAATCAACAGACCAACCACCTTAAATTCACCATCTACTTTTTTGGAAATGGGAGATCTTCTGGATACTTAAGGGGAAATTTTTATATACATTTGGATCAATCAATTGTATTTGAAAGTGACTTGTCAATATATAATTTATGTCATATACTTTTGCACATAATTTGTATGTTCAATCACATAATTTAGAGTTTAAAGGGAACTTCAAAGAAATCTAGTTCAATTCATGTAAAAAGAATCCCTGCTTTATTGTACACAAAAATAAATGATAATTTAACCTCTTCTCGAAAACTTAAGGAAAGGGAATCTACCATCCCTTCAGGCATCCATGTTCTCATGACTTTTTCATCTTCAATGTCTCACTTTTACCAGAACCCACTTAATCAATAAATTACTAAAGTGTATCATTTTTATCTACAAATTTTCCCCTTTTCTTTACTGGCACAACTTTGACCCTAGTTAAATCTCTCCTTTCTTTTCACCAGAACAATTGTGATAGTTTCCTAATTGCTCTTTGCAACTTTTGCTTTTTCCTTCCCTTTTCCTATTCTTTATCCATATATATCTGCTGAAGTTTTCCAAAAGTGAAAATATGTCCATGTTACTTCTTTCAAATGAAATATCACTTCTCTGTCAAAAGACAAACAAATTTTTGGTGAATACTACCATAGCATAAAGGAAAGGGAAGGGAACATTCTCATTTGCATTTTTCTACTTTTCACTTTTTTTATTTTCAGGATCCATCACAGTTCCTATGTTGCTAATAGGCTGAGTCTCTACAATTTGTACTCATTTTTCTCAATTATTTACAATAAGATGACTCTTAAAAAGCAACCATTGGCTCAACACAAGAGCAATTCCCACATGAATTCATTAATTCACAACTGAATGTTTAACATAATTTTTAAAGTCATGCATCCCCCTTTACATTTTCCAATCAATGTGTCAGGATACATAAGTATGTTATAAGGATCTTAATGGAGAGTCCTAGTTCTAGCTCATCCTCTATAAGCAGTTCCATTGTTCTTTGTGCTTTTTATCCTATCTAGTAAACCTTTATCATGCTCTTGCTCTATGGTTTTCAAAGAACTTTTCTAACTGCAATCCTATGTAATAAGTCAAATATTAGGATTCTCAATTTGAAAATTAGGTTCTGAAAGCTAAATTAGTTGCTTTTGATTACTTAGTAATTTTTCCCATTTCTTAATTAAGTATATGCTTTTCAAAAACCCTATCCAATCCAACCTATTCACTTTCTAATCTGAAACATGAGTTTCACTATTTTGTGGATCATTGAATCTCAAATGTGTACTGGAAAATTTAGAAATATTCATATTTCTATCTTCCTTTTTTCCTTCTTCCTTGCTTCTTTGCTTCCTTCCTTCCTGACAGATTTCATCCATGAAAGAAGTAGTTTTGCAGAAAAGTATTGGCTTTGGACATCAAATTTTTGTAGTCACTTATTTTTCTTGAGACATTTAGCAAGTTAATTGATCCATAAGTCTATGTAAAGTCCCTATTATGTACCAGGCATTATGCTAAATCACTTAATTTCATTTGATCTCAGTTTCCTCATTACAGAAAGAATTGGACTATAATCTAGTCACTAGGGGGGGTCTCTAGGTGTCTCACAATTTTATATCAATGACCTCATGATATTTCTCCTAATGTAGATTAGTATCTTTTCCATAATTGTTAGTGTTAAGAAAGTTGCCTGTGGGCTTCAAGAAGTTAATTTATTTGTACAGCATTATGTGTACATATATATATATATATATATATATATACACATATATATATATATATATGTGTATATGATATGTATGTCAAAAGCAAGACCTGAACTTATACACTGGACCCAGTGGCCAATCTACCATATCTGACTATCTTTTTTTTTAATTTTCCTATAGAATTAGAAAGATGAAGATATACTTCTTTTCACCAGTCTTATTGATAGGAGTCTCTATATAAGGTCTTTACACACACATTTGTTTTAATTAGTTAATTTTCTATTTGGAAGACATAAAGGGTGAAAACTCTGGACTTTTGTGGGTACTAATATGTTGAGACTCATTCCACTGTCCATTTCTGTTTTGAAAGTAATGAAGAAAAATCCTACAATAATTTGATGGTAAAATAAATGAACTTTTAATCTTGGTAAAATATGGTAGTCATTTTATTATTATCAGTTCTTATATATGATATTTTCCATAGTTATGGTTATTGTATAATATTAGGATTTTGAAATTAATATCAGAAGATTTTTTGCTTTTTTTCCACTTCACTTTCTTTCCTTGTTTTTTTTTTTGGTTAAATGTTAAAATGTGATACAAGTTTCCATATTCTTCCAGTTCAATTTTTTCGGTTGCCAAAGCCCAAACTTAACACACATATTTTTTGACAATGACACTCAACTCATATATTTTCTTATTTCATACTGACTTTTGTCATATCCATCCCTATATTCTCCTTTTTTCTAATATTTTCATAATGATTTGGATAAATATCACACTCTTCCTTTCTTCATTGCAAAGATTTGAATTGATGTTGTAATGTTTTATATATCATTTCAGATTGCTTAATCTCTTTGCATCATTCTAGCTTAAATTCCTCCCATAATTTATTTTTTATTTAGGTATTTTTACTTATCTTCTCTGAGTTTCTAGACTTCAAAAGCAACATTATTCACTTATTCTCAATATTCTCCATTCAAATTTTATAGAAAAATAATTTTACTGACAATTATTTTTATCTTTATTTTATTCTGTAAGCCTGTATTAACAATAAATTATGTAAGTAATAAAATTATAAAATGGAACTGTGTTAATTTATTATATCTATATCTCTATATATATATGTTTGCTATTCTAGCTGATATATCAATATAGAATGATGGACATTAATTACAGATTGTTACAAAAATTAGTCATATTTCTAGAAGACTGAGATGGTCATTTCAGTACTCATTTTTGAAAACTTCAAAAAAGGAATCTATTACTGAACAAAATACATAGGGAAAAATCTCTATTCAGTTTTTAATATCAGAGAGAATAATTTTTTTATTTTTATTATTTAAAAAATTGAAAAAATCATGGTTATGTTTCTAAACATTATTTTTTTTTTGTCATTAGAATATTTAGAAAGTTTATCAGAGGCACCCTGAGGTAAATCTCTAATGGCAATACAAGAAACAACAGATGAACTGTTTTACCAAAATATGATCTGTTTTGTGCTTTCACACATAGCAGTAATTTTAGCTTTTTATTTTTATTCAGGTAGATATACCAAAGAAATGGAAATCCCAGTAAACAATGTATGAGTTAACTTGGATATAATACTTATCTATGAAACTATAAAAAATTTAGTTTTTTTCATCTCTTGTTAGAAGAAATGGGAGAGGAGAGGGGAGAGGAAAAGGAGTGGAATGGAACGATAAATATCAATTTTCATGTAATATTGGAGGAAAAATAAAAAATAATAATTTATTCTTAGTAATAAAAAGAAATAGCTAAACATAGTTTAATAACTAAATGCATTCTATGATAGGATTATTATATGTTTTCTACTGCTTATGGTATCCCATTCAGCATGGAATTCATTTAGAGTTGATTGTAAGCCATTAATTTGCATGTTTAAAATGTTGGTAGTTCATATTTTTTTCCTTAAATTTATTTTTGTCTCATATTCTTCATCAATTTTTGCTCCTTGGCAAAGTAAGTGAAAAGCAGTTATATAAGATTTGTTGGCATCAGTATTACCTATGTTTCATAATTTTATTCTGTTTTTGGTTGCTTAGTCTATTAAATAAATCTACCCTATTTTGCCAATCATTCAAACATGTAGGCATCAGGGCAAGACCTATTTTTGACACTGCATTATAACTTTAATTAGTTGATTTAGTAAATGTAAATGATTTTTTTATATTTTTAACTTCATTTTTCATTTTCAACAGAAATGTAAGAAATACATAAGAAAACTGAAATTCTTTCTGCATTAAGATGTGAATACATTCTAATTATCTGATAAATATTTTACCTTTAATTCTAGGAAGTAAAAGAAATTGACTAGCATTTACCTAAATTTTCCTGATAAATAATGCCAAATATTGTACTATTCAGAATCTTTTACACTCTATCACTGTTTGACAGTTTTATAATCACTTTTTAAAATTTTATTTATTTAAATTAACAAGGTTAAGTGATTTACCCAAGGTCACATAGCTAAGTATCTGAGGTCAGATTTGAATTCAGGTTCTCCTGATTCTATGGCTGATGCTCTATCCACAGTGCCACCTAGCTGATCCTAATCACCTTATTTTTGCTAAAATTTAAAAAAAGTCAACAAAAATATACTAAATGTACTAATTATGAAATATCTAAGAACTCCATGACACATAGATATGTATATATGTTTAAAAGCACATATACAAATTTACATCTTATTTTTTATTCTCTAAAATGTCCACCATAATGTCTTACATATAGTCCTTGCCCATTGAATCTTTAATGAATTAATGTTTATTTGTCTACAAAACACCTCTTATGACTCATGGGGGTCAATGTCACAGAAGTGATTCATCTATTTATGGTCAAGAGGAAAGATATATTTCTGAAGAAGTATGTTGTTTAGCCAACAGATATGCTTATTTAAATTTCTGAAATTTTAACTTGAACCTGATTTGATTTACTTTTGCCTTATATAAGTATTTTGCTTTTACTTTTAATCATTGGAATGATTTAATTTTATTGTATATCATAGCATTTAGAGTTGACCAGGACCTGAAAGTTAATGTAAGATCCAGTGAAATTTCTGAGGGTCATTCAGGTTACTTTTAGCAGGGCAAAGATTTGAATCTATATCCTTTTTTTTTGATCCATATACTTTTGCACCAGAATGAAATGTTCTTTCTGCTACAAGAAAATGTATTTGCTCAGTATTTTATAAAATTTGAGATGTCTTTACCTCAGTTCTGGATTTCTGATGGCCTGCCATAAATCCAAGCAGAATTATAGAATTGTATATTAAGAATTACAAGGGACCTTAGAAGTCATATAATTAAACTCTTTTCTTTTACAGAAGAAGAAAACAAAGCCCCGAAAGTCTGAAATTTGTCTAGGGGCACTTGCCTAGAAAGTAGTAGAGCCAGGATTCAAATTGATCCTAGGACTTCAGATTCAGTACTTCAACAAATCACTGTTCTTTCACTGCCTCATAGTAGATGGACATCTCCTTCCCCCTTTCTTTTCAGATCCCTTGTGTGTGTTATCTTCCCCAATAAATATCTTAGCAGTGTCTTATACTTGTGCAACTTTGCTTGCTAAATATATTTGCCCACCCTGTGGTCTAGTTAACCTGGCATAATTGATTATTCCTTTTATATAATTTTCCATTTTCCCATGCCTTTTTCATGGGCAGTACTCATGCTTACAATACTCTCAATACTACCTAAAGATACACTTAAAAATTTATTTCAAGTATAACCTCTTAAAAGTACTTTATGATTCTGTCAGATGTTATCCTATTCTCACAGATCTATTTTACTTTTTTCTTTATATCTTCAGGATCTATTGTATAACAGATGCTTGCTTACTCAATGTTTGTTGATTGTAATCCAGCAACAGGTAGATCATTGATGTACAAATTATATATAAAATTTGGTTACAACATTCTTCAATATATTGCTGTTTGAGTCATGTCCAATTCTTCTTGACACTGGACCACTCATGTCGAGTTTTCTTGGCAAAACTACTGGGATGATTTGCTATTTCTTTCTCCAGTGGATTATGGTAAACAGGTTAAATGATTTGTTTTAAATTACTGAGTGTCTGAATCCAGATTTGCACTTGGGTCTTGCTGATTTCAGGCTTGGCATTCTATCAACTGAGCCATACTAAGTTGATTCCTAATAATAAGTAGCATGAAAAATGTAATCAGATCCTCAATGATAGAAAATTAGTAGATATATGTTATATAGGAAAGTGAGAAGACAATTAGCAATTTTCTTTTTCTGTTAACAATTAAATTGGTCTGGTAGTATCTATGTTTCTTGGTGTTTGGGGATTGCAAGTGTGATATATCTGAAGCAGGACAAAGGGGAATGGTCATGATGGACTTAAAGATCATACCCTTAGGGACATGAAAGATTAGTGCATAGAAAGCCACAAGAGATTACTGTTTTAGCCTATCTTTAGGGGACTGCTCCTGTGGCATACATTTTGGAGAATACTGGAGCCAGGTGCTAAACCACTCCTCAAAGTACTACCCTTGTCCAACTCACTATGTACATGCATTTAAGGAAGGTCCTCGAAGTGGAAGCTCTCTCTCTCTCTCTCTCTCTCTCTCTCTCTCTCTCTCTCTCTCTCTCTCTCTCTCTCTCTTTTAATTTTTTCTCGCTTTTCTTCTTTGCAGGATGGCCATTTTCTCTTTCTAATCTGGAACCACATGCTCCTGGACTATGCCACTGGGAGTAATATGACCACTGCTCCTTATGGCCAGATTTATTTTTATCTTTGCCTTTCCTCTCTCATCTCTTGAGCTCCCTGCCATTTCCTTCTCTTTTCTTTCCTCTAAGTTCTTTCCTATTTTGTTTCCAGGCTAGTGACTAAATTCTTTCCTACTTCTATGTTCGTTTGTGATCTTTTCAGACTTGGGAAATAAAAACACTGAGCTTTCCCAACACCAGGTCTATTCATGAATTTTTCACTTTCAGGAACCCTGATGTCTGTGAAGGCATCACTCACTCTCCTGCTATATCTACACTAAATGTAAGTTTAATAATAAAAATGAAATATCTAGCAAGTGTACAACTTTTTAAGATGTGCCAAGTACTAATATAATTTTGTCTTTGCAACTGGGAGCTAGGTACTATTATTATCTTTATTTCAAATGAAGAAACTGAGGCAGACAGATGACAAATGACTTGTGCAAGGTGGCATAGCTATCAAAAGTCTGAAATCAGATTTGAACTTAAACATTTCTAACTCCAGGTCTAGAATTCTGTCCATTACTCTATCTAGATTCCTTTATTTTTATTTTTAGTTGTTTTTTTTTTTTGCAAGGCAAATGGGGTTAAGTGGCTTGCCCAAGGCCACACAGCTAGGTAATTATCGCCACCTAGCCGCCCCTGATTACTTTATTTTTAAAATGAATGTTCAATTAGAGAGGCAGTGTGCCTTTAGTGGATAGAAAATTGGCCTGGAAGACACTGGTTCATTCTTTATTTCTGTTAAGTCCCTTAACCAGTCAGACCTCTAGGCAATACTATAAAATTCTAAGTTGTGCAAAAGATGGTGACTTTAACTGGTAAAGGGATTTATTTTTGTTTTTCTTTTTCCACTGGGGAATTCTCTCTACTTATGAAACCATAGGTCTTGTCCTTATCTCTTAGATTTAGTTATGGATACTGTGGAAATTGGCATATAAAAATCCTGTTTGGGATCTGTTTCATCCTAATCAGACTTTTAAAAAGAAGTATTCTCTTCAATTAAATAAAACTAAAGGGAGAATATTTGGGGGGGGGGAGAACATTGTATTTTACTAAATTTATGACATCTTCTGTAGAAGCCTAAGAAAATAAGAGGAGAAGCAGTGGTCCAGTGATTTACAATGTTTAAGTTGCCAACTTGTAAAATGCATATTAGAAAGTCTCAGGAAATAGCTGGTGTCATTTTTCAATCAAAAATCACTTTGATACCTAGTAATTTTGTTGCCAAAGAAAAAAAACAAAAAAGAAGCAAAACCATGGAAATATCTGTGTAAAAAAGTCTTTGATGCTTTTGATTGCTAAATAGTAGCAAAAATAAATTATAATAAGTTATATTTTGCATGCAGATGCAATTGGAAATGATTCTGATGATAAAGGTTAGGATTGCACATTAACCATTCGAACTAGCTTAGCTGCTTTGATAGATAAAACTTTGGGAGCAAATGAACCCACAAGTTTTAAAAGTTATTTTGCATTTAATAATGGATTTCTTATTTTCATCCATCATTAACCTAATTGATCTCATTTAAACATGCAAATTATGGCACTGTGCTTTTGTGTTCATGGATATATTTTTTATTGCTCACATTTAGAATCTTTTATTACAAGTATTTATTAATTTAAAATTTTCTTTTACAAGGGACTTAAGAAATAATTCATAATTTAAATTTATCATGACCTAAAGAAATAACTAATGATCTAGTAATATGCATTATTCTTTATAATAATTTTAGATCAGTTTCTCAAATAATACTTTTATTGTTGTTATTATTTTTCTAAGGCATAGCATGCAAAATTTCTCAGAATGGTTCCATTAAACAAAATATTTTCCAAACTGCCTTCATTTTACTTTTTTCAAAAAAATTTGACTTGGTTTATGTTTTTATCATCCATGTAATTGGTGTAAAAAGAAATTGTAGTTACTTAATTGTTTTATTCTCTGTTTTCTACATGATTCCTTCTATTAGTGCTGATACAGTATTCTTGCTGACAAATAAAAATTGATTCATGCAATCTGTTCCACTAAAAATATGAAATCAGAAAAGTAAAAAAAGTCATATTATTTCTAAGGGATATTAAGTAAATCAATAAAATGAATTAGATATTTCCCAAATATATTATTTAGATGTACTGAATGTTGCTACCACCTTATATTATGACTTTTTTTACATATTTCTATAATACATTATTAAAGGACTGCATTAGATTGAAGGTAAAAGGGTAGGCAGAATACACAATGGAGTGACCTGGAATTAGGAAAACTCAACTTCATGAGGTCATATGTCACCTCAGACACTTACAGGTGGTGTGACCATAGATAAGTCTCTTAAACCTTTATACCTCAAATTTTCTAATCTGTAAAATGGATTAGAGAATGAAATGTCAAATCACTCCAGTGGCTGTTGTGACCCAAATAGGGTCACAACAAGTTAGACAGAATTATGAAACAATTGAACTGAAAAAGAACAATGCATATTAAATATATATTTAAGATTGTCTCTGCAACTTGCTAAAAATTTACTAGCATTTTTTATATAAAAAAGCAACATGGTTAGGGTTTTCCTGCATGTTTTGAGTGGAATAGGGAAATTACAGGTAGAGAAACTCCCTCTACAAATAAAGGTTATCTAAAGCAATGAGGAATTAAAATCACTTTCTCAGTGTCAAACATCTGGCAAGTAACAAATATATTTGATTCAGGGAGTTATGGACACAGGATATTAATAATTGAAAACAGATTTTGTGATGTTTTATACTATTTTAGAGAAAATGTTATCTGCTCCTGTGATGTAAATTGACTCCTATTGTTCTATTATTAAATGTAAATTCATAATATCTCCTAATTGCCACCCCCCAACTTTCTGTCTTTTAACCTGGTTTCAATCAGGTAGAGGGAGAGGGATTCCCCTTCAGCTCACAGTCTTCTGACCCTTCTGTACCCAGAGAGTGCATAAGACTTTATACAAGTCTGGCCTGGATTCCCCTCATGGCTCACAGACTCCCTCAGGTCTCAGCCCAGTCAGTTCTCCTGGCTGTCTCTCACTCTCTCTAGGTCTTTCTCACTCAAATCTTGCCTAGTCGATCCTCAAAGTGCTTTCTGCTTCTCCGGGAGAAAAAAGGATTTTAATCTGTATACTTTTCAAAATTTATAATAAATCCTGAGTGATTTTAAATCCCAGGGCTGTGTGTGAATTCTTTCACCTTCCAAGGCCTCTCCATCTTAAATTGGCCACACCAATTCCTGGCAACATATTGAGAGACAATGCTATCTACTGGGTAGAATTTGCTTACTTTCTGCAGCAATATGAGCAAATCATTTCACCTCCCATGGTTACTTCATCCCTGAAAGCAGGTTAATGATACATGAGATGGGTCTAAGGAAAGCCTCGAGGGTTCTACAAAGGTGTTTTTGCTATATATTTTTTCATGTTCTTAAATTCTAAGGAGATCTCAGTAATAAAATCTGGGAATTTTTGTGATGATACACAGCACCCTTGACACTGGCCCTTTGTATATGGAATTTTTCCTTCTAGATTAAAAAAAAGGCAAAAGTAAACAATCTGGTGATAATCTCTGTAATATTTCATTCTCAGGGATGCTTTAAGACCCCACCTAAATATATCTGAAACCTGCTTTGCTATGGCTCTGAGACAAGATACTGAAATCACCCCCACAGACACAATAGGAAAACTCTGTACCCTATAGAGACAATCATAAAATAATTTTAATTAAACTCATACCACCATGATGGTATACAAGATGTGAAAAACAAATAGATTTTTTCCTTTTTCTTCCAGACACATACTCACAAAAGTGAAAGTTGTTTTTCTTTTCAGTAGTCTGTGTGTATATACATATATATATATATATATATATGCACATTGTTCTTTTTTGTTTTTCATTCTCAAAGAAAACCATAACATAAGAGAGGTGATGCACATGAATTGAATTTCAGTGAGAGGTGTTGTGCAAATCACCAGTCTTACTTTCTCCTCTGGAATCACCTAGGTCCAGTGGCCAGATATGAATCAAGATGACTAGAGATGGCCATGGATGAGAGGTAATCAAGTTTAAATGATTTGCCCATGATCACATGCTAGTAAGTGTCAAGGGTTAGATTTGAACACAAATCCTCTTCACTCCAGGCCAATCATCTGATCCACTGGGTCACCTAGCTGTCCCTGTGTGCATATATATATATATATATATATATATATATATATATATATATACATATATATATATAAAATATGGATTCCTATAAGCATATACACATATAAATATATATATATATGTGATACAAATATATATGAATGTCCATATCTATCATCATTAAACTTTCCCAAAAAGTGGCCAGCACTTAATAATGCATCATGTTCCAGTGTTCTTAGTAAGATTTATTTGATGAATAAACTCATTACTTCTATAATTCTGTAAACTAAAAAGACAATTAGAAAGCAAAAAAAATCCCACACTATGTGTTTTAGTTTCCTTTAGAATTTGTAGAACCAAATTACCTTGATTTTCTTTCAATTTTAATTTGAAATTTGAATTTTATGTTGTCATTTTACTTTATTTTGATTTTTCCTGTTGGCTTTGTCTACAAGGCAAGAAAATTCAAATAAAAGAATTCTGATGCCCTTCATTCTGTATAACATGAAATCATATACCAATCATTTTAAAGAACTACTTGATCAAATGAGATGAGAAATCATGAAATTGAAATAACTTTAAATAACTTTAATTTTAAAAATGAAGCAATTAAAAGTAAAAAGGCAAAGATTTATTATAAGGAACTTACCTTAAGTTAACCAAGTATTACTTTAATCACACCATTCATGAACCAAACAATGAAATGTCATATGAAACAATTTACTAGATTTATCTCTGATTTTAAGGTCATGTAAGAAGAGAAGGCTAGCCCCTACTGACCAATTTGAGCTTTGGTCATGAAATCTGTCAGCCTGACAATAAATTAACCTTCTGAGAGGGCCTTTGTGCTACAGTGGACAAAGACTGCATTAAATAGATGTCTGAACAGTCACAAGTAAAGGACAACATAGATTTGGAGAAGGTCAAATCTCAAATAGGACATTTGGATGTACATAGGGTATTGTATGCATAAAAATGCATATGGGAAATGTTTTGCATTTGACTTTTCAAGATGTAAAGCACTTTCCACCTTTTTTTGCTATAATAAAAACAAGGTTATATCTGCAGGGAATGTAAAAACAACAAAAATTACTTATAGTAATCTCTTAAAAGTCTATGGAAGGGTTTAGAATACAATTTAGAAATTAGAAGTCTCAATCTCCAGCTCTGTTATTACTTTAGCTTTGCTATTTATTTTGTCATATACTGAATAGTAAAGTTCCATTTTTTAAAGAAATTTCAATTGAAGGGGTACTGTTGGCATTAAACTATAATTATTTAGGGATCAATTGTCATTGCTTTGTTGAAGTCTGGTTGGTTTTTCACAAAAAAAGGATGTTTTTCCCTATTAGTAATTCAGGAAAAAATCTTGAAAACCAGTCTTTTAACTGTACAAAATTGCTTTTTTTTTACATTTCTTTATTGTCGATAATGAAATTCAGATAAAACTTCCTTCTCTCTGAATACCATTAACACAGAGAGGTTTCATTTAATTGATCTGAATTCCATAAGATGAACAACTGGAATTTGATTAAAAGGTAAGAGAAAAGACTTTAGAGCACAAATTTAGGAGAAAAATTGTTTACTTACAGTGTATTTCTAGGACCTGCATTGCTACCTGAGGTGTGGAGTTTAGAGATTCATGGTCTACTCTGCAAATTACTTTGACACCATCATCATTTCGATCTACTCGGAAATCAAGGGTACTGCTGACAGTGAATGTCTTACGATTTGCATCCTCTTCTTTTAAGTACTTGACATCTGAAAGGAAAACATACCATTTATAAAACTGTGACATTTTCTTTCCAAATATTAACAGATCACCTTAAATTGAACAATTTTATGAAATTTACTTTCCTCCATCTTTATTGGCTTTTTAAAGACCCATTGTTTACTGGTTTAACATTCATTCTATTCCAGAATGAAAAGAAAACTACAACCATTTTCTAAAATGAATTTATACAAAGCAATTTTAAAATGAAATAAAGGGAAAGATTAACAATATGGCATTCTTTTCCACACATTCTTCAAAAGAGCTTGATGACAAATAAATACAAGTTTTCTCTGCAGATCATTTGGGAAATATAGATTCCTTTCTTCCTTTCCTTAGAATTAGCAGTTTCACCAAAGGGAATATTTTTTATTCTAATCACAATAATACAATATGGAGTGGGCAATTATTCATGTCTATTTGTAGAAGAAGGTTTTATAATGTACAAAAGAGAGCATAATATTATTTAAACATGAAGATGAAGTGAGTCAACATATTTCTGGAGAATTTGCAAGACAAGAGAGTTGTCATCTTTGGCTACCAAAGGAGAGAGTAGGATGACCTGAATATTTTGAATATTCAAACATATCTGGGTAGTGAACTCTGCTTTCAGAAAAAATATTATTCAATTGTTGATAAATTCATTTCATTATGAAAAAGGATATACAAATGTCTATTGATTCTTATGGGTCCTAAGAACCACACAAACTTATAGAGCACAATACAAAATTTAAAAAAAAAGAATTCTGTTACTCATTTGAAATAATTGTTCATCAGTCACTATACATCGAAAGGTACAATTAATAATTATTTGCTTCTTTCTATAAAAATTTTTAAAAATGTGTTATTTATTTTTGGAATTTCTTACTCCTTAAGTAGCTCATAGGTATTTAGGAATTTTAATAGAAGAGTGAAAGAATGAATAGACTGAGGCTGCTAAAGCACCCATGACAACAGTACCTCAAATTAATTTGAAAAGTGCATCTACTTTACTTACATTCTTTACACTCCTCTATCCTTCTCACTCCTTTACCTTTGCATTTGAAAAAATAAATTGCATGAAAGATCTTGTTTAAATGCGTATTACATGTTTTTAATTAAATGCTACAACAGTAATATTATTTATCTAGAGGACTAGGGGAAGATACAATTCAAAGATACATATCTTTTTCTAGTTTATCTTTAAAGAAATATTGGATGTGTATTATTTAGCACATAGCAATTTATATGGCTTATTGATTGTTTATTTCAGCAAAAGAAGAACCTTGTTATATTGATTTGTCATAATAAAAATCTTTAAATAAATTTTATAGAGGAATAAATAGAAGTCATACTTGTCTTCTTTCAAATTGTGTGTATACATTTGTGTGTGCATAATCATAAATTAAATAAATTTTGACTTAAGAGTTTCATTATGAAAAGGCAACATATTCTCCTTAGCTGTTACTATTAAAATAATATATCCATGAGATAAGGGAGAAAAGGAACTTCTTAAAGAATACCAAAATCCAAATCTAGTTTTCCTGCTTTTTAGTTTTGAATAAACTATACAAGGTTTAGGATTTTTTACCCATTAACTTGTAAATATGTATCATCATAACATCTTTTTTATACTGACCTAGTTTAGTTCCTTAGATTTCAACTTCACAAATTAATTTCTACTTTTCTGTCATAACAATAAAAATACAGAGTTCTTATTTTGCTAAGGTAAAACCATTGAGTAATTTAGTTCTTTTGTAATATGAAAATCTACTAATTTCTTCTGAGTTTTCCAATTTGTCAGAAAAAACCAAAAACCCATTTATTTTCCCTTTATTAGAATGATTTTTCTTTTTATGGATTTAGAAACATAGAGAAGAGAAAATATTGTCTCCCAGCAAAAAAATCTGGAAGGTTATATTTCACTCTTTCACTCTATTCTTCCTTTTTTGGTTCCTTCCATCTTTCTCTATAGTTGGTCTCATTCATATCAGGGTTGCGTACTTATCAGTACAAGTGCTTTGACCTGTTTAATTTACAATTTGAAATGATTTCCTCCTCCTTTGGTAACCTGGTGATACTTGCTTTCTGGGGTTCAACATTTTAACACTGACCTTAATATGAATACCCAATTAATTTGTGCCATTGCAGCTCAGAACTTTCCTATCCTAAGAAATTCAGTATCTTCAGCATCTCTGGGTAGAAAGAATTTCAGAAGTATACTACATAGAATGATCAGAAGGTTATATTTTCAAGAATTGTATAAACAACTCTTATTAAAATATATTATTATTGTTAATTTTTAAGAATTTCAATGTTTATGTGAGCTATATATCAATCCATCTGTTTTCTTATATATTTTTAAAGTATGTAAAATTTAGCTTTTTTTAAGCAAACACATAACAATCTATTATAAACTCTTTAATAAAAGACCCATAATAGGGTGGTAGAAAAATAAATATACTCACATAATAAGTTTATTTGAAAGAAAACAGAAATTGAAATAATATTTTCTTTTAAATTATTAAAAAAAGTAATTTTATTAATAGCAATAGTACAGAAAATTTAATCACTATAAAAAAGGAAGAATGATATTTAACTCTAAAACCTGGGATGTCATTGTCACAAAAGACTGACACTGTTGTATGGCCAACAATATAGGTAATTTCTACTATTTGAAGGTCTGGCCCATTCTTCAGTTTCTTCTTTTGATTTAAGTTGTTGTCTACATAAAATGCTTCGTTTTTACTCAGTAGGAAATAATACAGAACCATGCTTTCATATTACTCACTATCTGTTTATCATTGACCATGCAGACTCTGGCAGGAATTGAGACACAGCCCAAAAATATTTTAATTAGGAGAATAGAAAAGGAAGTCTAGGTTATGTGCTTGTATCTAATAGAGCAAGTCTCTGTTGAGATATTTTGGTAAGGATCCCAAGGGGAGGTGACAATAAAAAAAAAAAAACAAAGGAGGAAAGTGGGAGAGTTGGAGTGGGGAGAAGCAACAAACAACACTTATTTAAAAATATTGTTTGGACACTGTCATACTCTAAATGTAGATTTTGTGTTTGTGTTTGTGTGTGTGTGTGTGTGTGTGTGTGTGTGTGTGTGTGTGCATGTGTGTGAAGGTTTTTGAAAAAGGAAAGAATCAGCCAAGTCTATGAAACATAAGGAATAGTATAAAAGAAAATCAAGAGAAGAGAACAAGGAAAGAAAATTTCCTGCAGAAGATTAATTTCTAAAGAAGAAAGTGAAAATAGAATTTCTGAGAATCACAACTAAGTCAAAAAGGCTCTGAAAGATCAAGTGATTTAGTGAAGGTCATAAAAATTAGGAAATGGTGCACAGAGAATTACTTAAACTCAGGTCTTTGGAATCGAAATCCCATATTCTTTCCACTGCATCCTTTGATGGAGCATACTGTTTTATTCTGTTCCATAAGCATGGACTACACTTTTGAACCCTGCAAGTAATTTTATAAATTTTCCATATTCAAGTTTACAAGATTGGAAGGCTGTAAAAATAGCTTTTAAATGAGTTTGAATATATAATTGATATTAAAAACATTTTAAATATGTATATATGTGCAAATGAAGCTATATACATATATGCACATATACATATATGCTTATATGTAGATATTTTCTCATTCAAATTCAATAGAATTTATTTTAAAAGAAATATTTAATAGAAAACACAGTATTGATGATTCTTAAATAAAGCTACTCTGAATCATAATTCTTTTTATGAGGAAAAAGTGTCAGTTTCTCAGATTCTAGGTATGCTTACATACAGTCTCACTTCCACCCTAATACTTTTCCTTTAAAAAAATGTTTGTGCAGACACACACACAGATGCTTTATATATATGTATATATATATATATATATATATGTATGTATTATATATTCAATTCCAAATTCTCTCCCTCTAGTCCTTCTCCCACCTATTGAGAAAGCAAGCAATATGAATTTCATTGGACACATAAAGTCATATATGTACATTATTGACTGTAGGGTGAGTAATTTTGACACACAAAAGGTGAATGAAGTTCTATGCTATCTCTGGAAGCAGCACATAACACTTGTGGAAAATTCAAATGCTTAGGACATTTTACTTCATATCAAGAACTAACCAGCCTTTATGCAATTTCTAATCAAAGTTCTTACCTCTGTCTTCTACACAATCTAATCCTTCTTCAACACAACAACTCCTCAAATACTTGATGACAGCTATCATGGCCCTAACCCTAAATTCTGCATCATTATTATAAAGTGGGTAGTATCCTTGATTATTGGTCTCTTAGAATTATCATTAACCATTGCATTGATTATTACATCCATACTAAGTATATAATTAAAGTATTTAATTAATTCTTTTATGACATGATTTTGAGGCCACTAACCATCATAATAATAATCAATGCATAAATACTCTCTAGCTGGTCAAAATTCATGGTCAAATATAAAACCAAACTGAAAACAAAATTGCACATGTGATTTGACCAAGGAAGAGCCTGAAGAGTCTGTCTGTTCCTTTGTCTTGGTCACTATGTTTTGCTTATTGTACTCTAATATTGCCTTAGATTTTGTTTGTTTGGTTTGATAGGGGCCAGCAATAAAAATAGTGAAAAAAATGATATATTTGGACTCAAGTTTAAATCCTGACTGCACTATTTGTTATCCTATGTCATACTGAACAAGGGACACAACCTCTCTAAGCCTGAAATCTAGTCTAACTAAACTACCTTTAATTATCAAATTAATTTTTTAAAATCTGTGTAAGTCATTAAATTAATGCCAATTAGATATCACCTTATATTTATACCAGTGCATCCTGATTTTGTTAAAAAATGTAAATAGGGGAAGCTAGATGACACAGTGGATAGAGCACCAGCCCTGGAGTCATGAGTACCTGAGTTCAAATCCTACCTCAGACACTTAATAATTACCTAGTTGTGTGGCCTTGGGCGAACCACTTAACCCCCATTGCCTTGTAAAATCCTAATAAACAAACAAACAAAAATAATGTATCTATACCTACTAGTTTTGTCATTAACAAATGTGAGAAGTATATGATCTATGTATTTATCTGAATTGCTGATTAAAATGTTAAACAGCATAGAATGAAATATAGACTTTTGTACTCCCCTAAAGATCAACTTCCATGTTGATAGGAATCATTATAATTATTGGATGAGCTCACCTTAAAAAAATTGTCTAGCCCAGAGTCCTTCATCATATTCACAATAATAGCATAGGAGAATTTCTGAAATATTTTCACAAATGTGCTATAAAGTTTATCTACATCATTACCATTATCTAACTCTCTGGTGATAGATTCCTCTCAAAGAAGGAAAAGAATTAAATTTAGTTTGTCCTCTGTACTTGATGAAGCCATAGTGAATCCTTCTGATTGTCACTTTTTTAAAGATGCTAAATAAGTACATTTTATATAATATACTATAAAGTTCTGTCATGAATTGAAGTAAATCTGACAGGCCTGCATTTTGGAGACTCTACTACCTTCTACATTTTAACAAAATCTGAACATTTCATCTTTATATGCAATCACCCTATATCTAATGTTTCCATAAACTAACTCATTAAAAGGCTACCATAGGATCATCTAATCTTTTCATATTCTATTCTCTATTTCTACCCAGGTTATATATTCTTATATTTTCCCCTATTTGATGTCATTTAAATATGCCCCCAATATTTATTACAACTAACCTAAATTTCACCTAAATTAAAACATTAACTGATTCTAGGCTAGTAGGAGTAAGAAAGTATTGCAAGCTTTACAATGTTAACCCTGGGCTCTGCACATTCCTAAAGATGATTGCTTTTCTATATAAAATATATTCTTATCAATCAAAGATTATGCATTAAATGCTGAAATATTTTACATTTTAACTTTTATAGGAATTTAAAAAATCTATTGCACATATCTTTGCCTTACTAAAATATAGTATTCTAAATATAGGTTGATTTTTTTAACTAGTAAAGAACATACATACATATATGTATGTATATATTTATCTTTGCTATGCTTACCATTCAATTAAATCAATTTCATTGTTCCAGTCACTATGTTCAAGATTATAGTTGGAAATGAGTTCGCTAAAAACAATATATTATTTTTCAGTTCCAGCCTTTGCCACATTAGGTGAAATTGTAGTGTAGTGGATATAGCACCTGGCCTGGAGTTAGTAAGACCCGAGTTCAAATGTGACTGTGGGGCACCTCCCAAGTCATTTAACCCCTTTCTACTTTTGTTTCTTCATAGATTTCACAATATCACTGTGAAGATTAAATAACATCATAAGCACTCAGCACATGCTCTGGAAATGTTAGCTAATATTATTTTGTTTGACTACCTATAGCCAATCTTAAGGGGAGCACTTAACTGAAAAAATTAAAGCTATCTATATATTCATATTATTCAGAAAATTTATATTTTCATAAAAAAAACTTTGGCTCAGTGGATATGTCGATATTTTCATTGAGAAAATTCTTACATTTCTAGTGGCTAATATGGCACTTCTATCATGATCCCATCAGTACCTCAAATTCATCAGTCTTAAACAGACTTTATTATCTTTCTCTCAAACCTGCTTCTTCTGACTTCACTTTTGCTGTCAGTGACACCATCTAGTCTTAAATTCAAAAATCTTGTTTAGGGTGGCACAGTGGATAAGAGTGTTGGATTTGGAGTCTAGAAGACCTAAGTTCAAATCCCATCTTGTATATATCTCGTGTGACCCTAGGAAAATCACTTAACCTCCCTCAGCTTCAATTTCCTTATCTGTAAACCTACTTCATGAAGTGGAAGTGGTTCTGAATTCTTGAAGTCTATGTTGACAATGAGTACATAGAGAAATTATATGAATAAATTGATAAGACTCTCCAGATTAAATCAACATACTCTGATCCTTAATAAATAAAATTCAAATGTGGGAAAAGGTAAAAAATAGAGAAAAATATGTGAGAAAAATAAATCGGGAAAAAAAGTATGAAAAAGTCAAAAAACTATAAACTAAAGAGAAATTTTATTCCTTTTTAACATCAACTTTTTCCTTGGGAAAAGATTTAGTAGTAGGTATAGAGCATGGCAGTTGCTGAATAACATTTCAGAAAAAAAAAATAATGACATAAATTAAACTGTAACAGACAGGAAAGGACTTGCATTGATTTAGGAGTTATTACTGAATCACTGGTCTGTGGACAGCCAGACCACTGACTTGTCAAGGCAAAATCAAAATTAATATAAGACAAGAAGAAAGAATAATAAAAATGAGAGGTATATAACTGAAAGAGCAAAAATCTGAACTATTTAAACTGATATCCAGATATTCAGGGATTGAAAATCTATTGTCACAAGAATAATATCAACAGAGAACAAAATGTATTCTAGTCAGCATACATTTCATTTAAATTATAAAGGAGAGAGATGGTGACCCAAAGTCACATCGCTCTTATAAAATCACATAATGAAGGATTATGGAAGATTTTGAGCACTATAAAAGACTGATGCATTGGAAAGCTAAAATTTAAAGACTGTAGAAAATGATTCACATAAGTATGAAAATAAAAGGAAGATAAAGAAAAATGGAAATACCTCTAAAGATTTTTATAATTAAAGATTTTCACCCTTAAGGATCATGGTTCAAAGATTGTATTCAAGATGGTGGAACGAAACATCCCAGATTAAACACAACTTTCTTAGCAAGGGAAATAAAAAGAGTACCACAAAGAGTAATAATCAAGAAATTCAAGAATAAAATACATGTGCATTTTGTCTAGCCCATACTTACAAAAGTAAATACCTAAAAGTTGCTGAATTTTAGGAAAAGAGGCAGGAGAAACCTTCTGAAATGCAGAAATGGCAAACTAGGGAATTTCTGGACCTCACGGGCAGAGAGACAGGGACTAACCAAGGATACCTAGAGTTTCAGCTATGGTAGCTATGGTTTCTCTTGACTCTAGAGCAAGAATTGGGAGCCTCCTAGGCTTATACAGGGAAGATAACCATGAGGTTGATCCCTGATCTTGCTGTGCCAGTTTAATTATATTTAATTATATTTATTCCATGACAAATACTATGCTTAGAGAATTTAGAGAATCAAGTAATGAGAACTTCAATAATAAAGGCCAAGACTAATTCATGCCTCACTATTTATTCTAGAGTTTCAGTTCAAGAAGCAAGACTTGAAAAGTAAATATATAAAAAAAAATTTTTTTAGGTTTTTTTGCAAGGCAAACGGGGTTAAGTGGCTTGCCCAAGGCCACACAGCTAGGTAATTATTAAGTGTCTGAGACCATATTTGAACCCAAGCACTCCTGACTCCAGGGCCGGTGCTTTATCCACTACACCACCTAGCCGCCCTTAAAAACTTTTTAAAAATGTAAAAAACAAGCAAAATCCAACAATGAATGCTATGGAGCTCTAAGTCATATTCTTTTCAGATTTGGGAGTTATTGACTAGGACTGATATTTCTGGAGGATGCCTCAGCCATAAAACTCACTCCTAACTCAACTAATTATCTGGACTCCTTTATGTTTCTGCAGTTGAATTTTCCATATATATATATATATATGTTTTCCATATAATATATATACTTTATTTTTTAAAAAAAACTGTATATTTCATAGTATAGTGCCTGGCACATATTGAATGCTCAATAAAGGTTATGTCTCTTTATCAATTCAGGGATTCTCAAGCCATAAACTAAAAAAGAAAATAACTCCACAAAATTCCCGATCAAACCCAATCACTTTCTAAACAAAAACAAGTATTGTCACTAGCTCCACTAAGATTTCTAAAAATAAAGTCAAATGATATAACTAAAATAATAATGCTAAAGAAAAGAATGACAAAAGAAATACAATTTCTAGGCACAAGAATTTTAAAAAGACTGCAGTTTAATAAAGGGCATAGAAAACTTTAGTAAAGTAATAGACTTAGAAAATGAAATCTGAACAAACAGAAATCAAAGATTTCATTTCTCCAATGTTTTGCTCTGTATTGACTGCCTGGAATACCTTCTCTCTACTCACCTCTGTTTCTTAGACTACCTTACTCCCTTGGAGACCTAGTTCCTATCCTACTTTCTTCAAGAGGATTCTCCACAATGTTAATCTTCTCCCTATTGCTAATTACTTCCCAATTAGGTCATATCTGACCATATAGTAAGGATGACCTGAATTCAAATCCAAGCTCAGAGACTTACTCTCTGTGTATCTCTTTTTTTTTTAAGTTTCTTTTTTAAGGCAAACGGGGTTAAGTGGCTTGCCCAAGGCCACACAGCTAAGGTAATTATTAAATGTCTGAGACCGGATTTGAACCCAGGTACTCCTGACTCCAGGGCCAGTGCTTTATCCACTGTGCCACCTAGCTGCCCCTCTCTGTCTATCTCTAAGCAAATTTCTGTCTGCTTTAGTTTCCTCATTTATAAAATGAGAATAATAATAAAATCTACCCCAAGGGCTTGTTGTAAGGACCAAATGAGATAATATGTGTAAAAGGTTTCCTATAGTGGGGGATAAAATAGGTACTTAATAAATGCTTCCTTTCTTCCCTTTTTCCTTCTTTCCTTCCTTCTTTCTCTCTTTCCCTATTTTTCTCTCTTCTTTCCTCAATCTTAACTTCCCTGTTTCCTCTCTCCTTTCATTCTCTCCTCATTTCCATCCTCTCAGATTTCATTTATACCATATATATCTTGCATGTACACAGTTATTTCTGTTTTGTGTATCTCTGATTTAGAATTTTAATGTTAATTGATATGAGGTGGGTGGAATTAAAGGATCTTCAGAGATTTTATGTTTGTGTTTTTTTCAAGGCACTCATATAGCTATATATATGTATGTATGTATGCATGTGTGTGTATATTTTGTTAAAACATTCAGGGTTTCCCCTTTATTAAAAGAAAGGCAAAAAGGTAGGAGAAATATTTCTCTATTATAATGACTTAAGGTAGAAAACAAAATGTTCTTTGAAACAATGAATGTTTTAGGGAAAAAAGATTATAAAGAGTCTGAAGAGAATCCAAATCTATGTCAAGAAACTGGATGTTGAAAGAATAGGGCACGATGTAAAAAAGACATAAATTGCTGAAGCTCTTCCCATTGGTTTAAAGATTTTATTATAGATAGTGGAGTTTGCTTCATCTGAGAAGAAAGCATGAAGACTCACAATAGTGTGAGAGTAACATCAGTGTTGCTATGGAGGTTGATCTTCTCTACTTGGTCCCCTGTCACTTTCATAGTAATGATGGAATTAAAGTAGAGCTTATGGGAACAATTCTAGGAAATCTAAGAACCTACCAGTATGATCTTAAAATAGGAACCAATGATTATACCTTTGCTATGAATATGTGTTTTCTTCAACTCAGAGGGAGCAAGACTGGAAGTTGCAAAGAGGCAGATTTGAGTTGATGAATGGAAAAAAATGATAAGAATAAGAGGTATGGAGAAGTGATATGGGCTGCTTGAGGAGATAGTAACTTTTCTATCTAGAGAGGTATTCATGATAAAGATTGGTCAGGTATATTGAAGAAAGCATTCATGGTTAAGTAGCTTATCTCAAGATTTGCATGTGTAAGGAGTAAAGGAAAGAATGCAACTTTGAAAATCACTTTAAAATTCTTTGTGCATTGTTGTTCAGTCATTTTTTTTTTTTTAGTTCTGTTCAACTCTTTGTGACACCTTTTGGGATTTTATTGGCAAAGATATTGAAATGATCTGCCATTTCCTTCTCCAGATCATTATGCTTTATATGTATTCCAGATGAGGAAAATGAGGCAAACAGGGTTAAGTGACTTGACTGTATGCAAGCCAATTACTAAAAGTAAAAGAAATAATATGACATTTTATATGGATGACAAAGATTGATTTAAATATGAGTTATCCTTACCAATAAACTACTATCTCAGTACATTAGAAAATATATTTTAAAATTTAAATACCAAAAATCTTGGTTTGTTTCTGGATAATCTAGGTTTGGCAGGAGTTTGGACCAGACATAAGTTGATAATGGACAAATGTGTATATTTTTAAAATAAAGATTCCCAGATTCTATGCGAAATTTCTTATTCTGATCATTTAACTCTAAAATATTTCTTATAAAAATAAAAACACATGTATATTTATATGTGTACATACATATGTATCAAATTTTAACCAAAAGATTCAATAGATAAATTTGGGGGGGGGGAAGAGTAGTTTTCCTTTATGGCTTTCTGCATTCCTTTCATCTTGTAATACTTTAAATTTTTGAAAACATTTGTTCTTATTTAATTTTTATTTTAACTTGGCAAACATAAAATGGGCATTTAAATTTACACAGCAGAGCATAAATAGAAACTATTATATAATATGGTAAATCTCCATTAAATATTGTTTGTTTTTCTTTTTTAGATATGTGTTAAGTTCAACCTTTTAGATATGTGTTAAGTTTCAAAGTTGTTCTTCTTGTCCTGCTTGATTCCAGCCTTTTTCCTGTTTTCTCTGCTTTTTAAAAACAAGATATTTCCATGAACCTCTTTTTCTTTCCATTCTTTTTTTTAAATCTTGTTGCAATTTAAATGATATGCAAAGGAATTTTATCAAAGTATTACTGAAATATGATATTCATGGATAATATCTTTCTGATTATTGACTATCAATAGGAGAATCATACTTAATAACCAATAACATGACTCCAAGCTCTCTCTGTTCTTTTTTTTTTTTAGTTTTTGCAAGGCAATGGGGGTTAAGTGACTTCCCCAAGGCCACACAGCTAGGTAATTATTAAGTGTCTCAGGCCGAGTTTGAACTCAGGTACTCCTGACTCCAGGGCTGGTGCTCTATCCAATGCACCACCTAGCTGCCCGCTCTGTTCTTTTTTATCAAAAAGTATAAAGAGGGATACATAGAAAGATTGTATTAATATTTTTATTATAATGACAGCAGATACAAGATTACTACTATTAAACTCTTGAGCTAAATATCCTATAAAAATATAAATAAATTTATAGGAACAAGTAGTAAAATTAATCTTTTTACAGTGTTTTATTTTCAAAGCAGAGACATTTATGACTATCATGTTGTGATATCTCTTTACTAGCTCATCAATACTCACATAGCATTATTTCCTGAATGTCTACATTCTTGATGTCTTCATACTTTACTTTTACTTACATGTTTGGCTTCACAAAAAGTTTCATATCATTACTTTCATTAATTTTTCAAAAACTAAATTGAGGGTTGCCATAAAGCTAAAGTTCTATAAAGTTGCTTTAATTAAGAACATTTTGTAAAGATAAAATATCATTATGAGATATTTGTATTCATCTCAATTATTTGTACATTGGAAGAGTTGATCTGTTGACCTGAAACAATAATCAATATATACCTGCTGGTAGCTAGCTACCCAAGTGCTCATCTTACTTTTCTAAATAGATTAAATGATTTTAAACACAGTTCCAACTAGAAAGAAATACATTTTTTTCCTACTATCATTTTAGGGAACAAAACTTGACCCTTGGCATAAGCAAGTACTTAATGTTTAAATGTCTATGTATATATATATATATATATATATATATATATATATATATATATATTTCTCCCATCTCAGATTCTCTGAATTTTTGAGACTAAAATTCCATCTCCCATCCTATCCCTATGTAACAACACAAAAAACAAACCATACTTGAAAATGTTTGTGTGCAAAAAGCATATCATAATTTATTATTATTGGAAATATGGAAATGAAGGAATAGCAGCTAGATTGAAGTCAGTCCTGAAGTCAGGAAGACTCATCTTGCTGGTTCAATTCTGACCTCAGACACTTATTATTTGTATGACCCTGTCTAATTCACTTAATCTTTATTTCAGTTTTCTCATCTCTAAGATGAGCTAAAGAAGAAAATGGCAAACTACCCCTGTATCTTTACCAAGAAACCCCCAAATGGGCCATGAAAAGTCAAGCATGGTTAAGAAAAGTGACCAAAAACAAATGAAGGACAATTCAATAATATTTAATCCTTGCATTATAGTATTCTATCCCAATGTTATTGAGAAATATGATATGTGCAAGTTCTGTCCAATTTCTGTCATGGGTTCATGAAATTTCCTTTTTAGGATCAAACATGGAAGGCCTACTATTTAATTTTTTTTTTTATTTCAGCAAACAGCAATTCAATGATCTATTGGACAACTTTCCATTACACTAAATTGAGGGACTGGGTGAATCTCTTTTAATGAACGATTGATATGCAAAAGAAAACTTGTAACAAATTTAAAGAGTAGTTGCCTTGCACTGTAGTGGCATTTCTCTAGTCTTACCTTTAATCTCTTTATCATTTTTAAACCATCTGATATCAGCTGCAGGTTTACTTCCAGACGTTTTGCAAGTTAGTTGCATCAAGTCTCCTTCCATAACTGGTGATGAAAATCCACTAATCTGAGGCTTCTCAGGAACACCTAACAAATAAACAAGCAAACAAATATATTAAAGAAAAACATATCTGCTATTGTCAATTCATTCCTGTGAGACTTGGACCAATGTTGACAAGAACAAAGCTAAACTAGGTCAGCTGCCAAGACCACCAAAGAGTTTTATGTACTGTAATTGACTCTATATTTTATGGATGGTTAACAGCCCAATCAAAAATAATAAAATATATAGGGGCAGCTAGATGGCACTGTGGATAGAGCACCATCCCTGGAATCAGGAGTACCTGAGTTCAATTCTGGCTTCAGACTCTTAATAATTACCTAGCTGTGTGGCCTTGGGCAAGCCACTTATAGCCCCATTGCCTTGCAAAAACTAAGAAAATAAATAAATAAATAAATAAAATAAAATAAAATATATGTCACAGAATATACATAAACTATATAGTTGATCTAAATCATTCTAGATGGTTAGATGGTTACTTATGTGGTTTTTAGCAATGTATAAAACATAATTTCATTTTAAATACAATTTTGCCATAAAAATGTTCAGTTCAAAATAGTTATTATATAGGACAAAAAATAGTTGAGTAAATGAAAGCTTTGTAAATTCAAATCTTCCCCACCCCAAAACAATCTAAGTGGCAGTTTAGTAAAGAGCACAGAATATTGACTTGGGGTCAAAGTATTTGGGTTCAAACTCTGACTCAATATAAATTACACAAATCTCCCTCAGTTTCATTCATTTATTCTGTAAAATGAGGGAATTGGATTATAAAACATCTGAGATCCCTTCCAACTCAAAAATCTATGATTTTATTAACTCTTAATCAAAAAACCCATATAAGAAGAAAACAAAGTTTTATTGGAACTTTTTAAAACCCAAGAATGCATTGTTCTTTTCATATGTTCATCATACTTGTCTCATTTTGATTTAATAAAACCAATATTTTTGGCCTGGGCCTATGATAGTAAGTAATTGGATTTTCCAGTTTGCAAAAATCCCTTCCCTCATGACTGGTCTCCTTATTTTTTCCTCCATGGATACTAAATCTCTCAACTCTGGGAATTTTTACTGGCTGTCCTACAAATCAGAATTCTTCTCTTCTTATCTCCTATTCCTGGATTCCTTCAAGTTTTACCTAAAATCATCTAAAATCATATCTTCTATACTAGGATCCCTTCTCCATCCATCTAAATTCTAAGATCAATTATTTATAGTGTCTATTAAGTTATAAATATTATCTCAATTAATCTTCAATGTAATTGCCCCATTTTATGATAGAGGAAATTGAAACAGAGAATGAGTGATTTGTCTAAGGTCATACAGCTAGCAAGTGTTTGGTCTTCCTGATTCCATATCCTTCACTCTATCCAATGCACTGTCTAGCTGTCTCTAGGATCTTTCCTCTGTTAATTATTTCTGGCTTTCCTGGTATATAGCTTATCTGTATATAATGTTTTCATGTTTACTCCTCCATTAAACTGTGAGGTCCTTAAGAGCAGGGATGATCAGACCTTTTCCCACTGTAGCATAGTGCCTAATAATATAGAAGACCCCTTAATAAATGTTCACTAACTGACTGACAATGGACAAGTCACCAAACTTAACAAAGTAAAATATGTTATAAAATAGTTATGATTTTTAAGGGGAAAAACTTGATTTGAAAAGGATATCCCTAAATGTATGTTTTAATCATGTTTAATTCACTTTTACAAGTTCAGGGACATATCCTGTTCTTCATAAAAAGATGCTGCTACTAACAAAATGACCTACCCAAGGACCAATCCACCTTATTGTAGTTTTGCCCATAAATAAAGTCATACTATTTTCCCTTGAATTATACAGATTGATCACATTCAATTGCCAAAACAAAATAGTGATTAGTTAGATTTATGTAAAACAATGTTCAACATGTGATTACAAAGGTAGGACATTCTGTTTTTAACATATAATGAATATTTTAGGAAATCATTGAGAATTGTGAAAATAAAATCTCCTAAAAAAGTTGATAAAGGCAAGCTGTCAGAGGTTCATATGCTCCAAATAGATGAATAAAGGTGCAGGAAAGCTCCTCCACTGTGGGGATAGGAAAGGGAACAAAAATAAAAGAAGTAAAACATATCAAACTACACTTATTAACAGATATTGGTTATGCTTTTTTCCCCCCTTCTATCTTTTGGCTTGATGGTGAAAAGTGTCTTTTCATTTATGTCTTACCACTATTTAATAAGCTGAATTCAGTCATCTTTTCTTGGGATCTCAAGGTGGCTCTCTACAGAAAAATACATTAACCTTAGGCAGTTGTTATCCTGAAATATTCCATTTTTAGTAGGTATTTTTTTTTTTGTCCTTAATGGCAAGCTTCTGAAGATTTTTATATAATAGTCTCAGTGGGACTCAAAAAGAAACATATTTCATATCCTATGCACAAAACCAATTCTTGAGCTGGATTAACTTTAATATTCCCAGCCAAGAGAACAGCATGCATTAGTCCCTTTAAATGCAACATTCAGCCTTTATCTATCCAAAAAGGAAGGCAAGCTCAGGGACAAAAAAACCAATCTTTAAAATTGTATAACTTGTTCAGTACACAGGTGTGTTTCAATGAACTGTACCAATTTCAGCTGATTGGGCAAGTGACATTCATGGAATAAGAGAGAACTCAGCACTGAAACTTTATTTCCTAGGCATCTCTATGAATGGATTGCTTTTTTTGTGTCACTTTAACCTTTGGGGAAACAGCACAACATTTAGATAATGTAGCATAAAAGGAGCAGCAAGCTGCAAATATAACTGATGATTTATACTGCTGAAGAAACAAGTCTGGAGGATGGGTTTGAGAAGTATATGGTTAAGCAGAAAGCATCAGGAAAATGCAAGGCCCTTTATTTAAAAAAAGTTTTGCTTTCAAATGTGAGCCCAGTTGTGGTATCTTACCACAGCATTTAATGAAGTTCCTCAAGAGCAAAGTTATATCAACCTGTTTTGTAAATGACAATCTTGTCCCTTTCTAATAATGATGCCCAACAAATAGAAGCAACATTAAATGAAAGCCAAGAAAAGAACAGGTCTCTGAGTTCAAGTTCTAAAAAGAAAAACCTATGAAAATGGTCCTCAAAATATTTTTTATAGATTTGTGAGGTCTGAACTATGACAGTATTCATTTCTCTGGTATATTACTTTGGTATCCTTAGTCAATTGCACTTACCCAGAACAGTGAGAAAAGCCTTGGAAGTTTTGACAGGCATAGTAAATAAAGAACAGGTGTATTGTCCTTCATCTGAGAGAGACACATCACTAACGCTGATGCTCAATTCATGCCATGTAGCTCGAACCAGCTCGATCCTATTGTCCCTTAGAGCTGACAATGGAGAAGAGGAAATATTAAGAAATAAAGAACCATGAAACATTATTAAAATAAGCCCACACAATCAGACATTATAATTCAGTCTACTAAACAACTTATTTCTACCCTACTTTTGAACTACATTTCTATTAAATACAGATAATTCTTGTTGGTTTCTAGGAATTCCTGGGATATTTTTTGACACAAGTTCAAATGAAATAAAATTCTGTATTAGATGTTACTAACATTGCAATAATAATAATAACAGATTAGAAAAAAATTCCTTGTGGTCCTTAAAATATCATTTTTTATTCAATACATAACAACCACTGAATACATGTTTTTTGTTCATAATAATGATAATGCTATAGTAGAAACTCAAAGGCTCAATGTATTGATATTTTTTACACACCTCTGGAAAAGATATTTTTCAAAGAACTATTAACCAGAAATAAATTTAATTCAAAAAATGTACTAAAAAAATCACAAAATTAAAGCAGCATAAACATGTACTTTATTGCTGTCTCTATTACTATTATTATCATTTCATTTCCATTTTATATTTAATGGATTTTTATAGATAAAACCATCATCACCATCATTTTCATCATCATCATTGTTATTATAATGGTGCAGCTAAATGATATAGTATATAGAGAGCCATATTTGCCTCAGTTTCTCATCTATAAAATGAACTAGAGAAGGAAAGGACAAATCACTTCAATATCTTTCCCAAGAAAATTCCAAATGGGGTCAAAAAAGTCAAACACAACTGAAAAATAACTAAACAGCAATAGTATTATTACAATAATCATTTTCTCATCTTCTTTTACTTGAATTACTTATCCTCAGGATGTCATTTTCCTGTTCTTATTCTTTTAAATTTTAATGCTCAACAAACAATTTCAAAGATGAATAAAATGATTTCATTTTATAATTGGCTAACAGTATTATTAGAAAGGTAGCATCTTCAAGATAACTCCAGTAGCAGACAGGATAACATGAAGAACATATGTTTCTTCCCATTCCCAAATATTTTTTCTATTCCATATAGACTGGAGAGTATGAGTGTTCTTAAACAACATATGCAATAGTTATGTTTAATTTATCTTTAATCATTGTGCATTTTACATATAGTTAAATGTTGAATATTCAACCATGTATTGGGATTCATATCTTTAATATAAAGATTTGTTGTTTGTTAGATTACAAAGGATAGCAAACTCCTGATAACAAATTCTAAGACACATAATCATTTACATCTAGTTATCCATGAAATGGATAACTTTCCACCATCTCATTGCATAATCTTTATTAACCAATAAGGTCAAGTTCCTTAAGAATATTTTTCTATAATCTTTGATGACTATAGTCTAATTCTGCCACCATAAATCCTCTGTTTCTATAAGCAACTATGCTTGATTCAGACATTTGTTCAATACTTCTTCCTGAATATGAGGAAATATTTATTCTAATAAAATCTGTATATCTTTTCTCAAGTTAATCAAGGGAACACTTATGTGTGTGTCCATAAGTGTGTGTGCATGTGTTTGTGTGTGTGTTTGTTTGTGTGTGTGTGTGTGTGTGTGTGTGTGTGTGTGAAGTATGTTAATGATATAATACTTCTGGGCTTGAATTAGACACCTTTATAAAATCAACTTTTAGATGTTCTGATTTAAAAGAAGCAAAATATAAGAGATTTATTTCTTAATATACTTTGGCAGGTGTGATTGGTGATCTTGTATTGGGAGAATGGGAAAGGTGTTTACAGGACTCAATAGGCATAAATGTCTCAGTTTTTTAAAGGAAAGTCAGTAATTATTGATACCTGAAAAAATTAGTTTGTGACAATTCAGAAATAGGAAAAAAAGTGATGACAAAAAGAATGAATGGGAGTTTATCATAAACAGATCATGCCAAAGTTCAGTTCTTTTTTGTTGTTGGTTGGGTGGGATTAATAAACTGATAGATTAAAGGAACATAAAAAAGTAGTTGATCAAGATATCATCAAAGCCTTTAACAAAATTTCTTATATAGTAGTGACAATATAAAAAGGAAAAGGAGACTGTTTTGTCAAAACCTGAATGGAGAGCAACAATCTAGATGAGAGGATTCAGACATATCTCAACAGATTAAATATATAGGTCAAACATAATAAGATGAAAGCCAGTAGGGATAAATGAAAACTTCTATATCTTTTTTTTAAAATCAACTTCACAAGTATAACAAAGGAATTGACATGGCTAGAAAGAGGTTCCTATTGAAAAGATTTTGTAGGTAGTAATATACTCATTGCAACTATGTGACATTACCATAAAATAAAAAAAAAACAGTGTCTTAACTGAATAAAAAGAAGAATACTTATAGATAATTCATTGGGTATTGCCTTGTTCAATCCTTGATAAAAATTTTATGTTCAGTTCTCAGCACCACTTTTTACAAATGAAAAACTGGAATAAGTTCATAGCTAGACAACAAAGGTAGAGAGAGGCCTAAAGACAGCATCAGAGCAGGATCAGGTAAAAGAAATGAGTATGAATAGTTAGGGAAGAAAAGATTTAGGCAGATTGAACAGTTGTATTTAACTATTTGCAGTTAAGAACAGATGGAAAAGAGATTGGATTTGTTCTGGTTGGTCCAGAGAATAAAGAACAAATTATGGAAGTAGTAGGATTGGGTTTAATGGCAGAGAAAAAGCTTTTAATAATTGAAGCTATGCAAAAATGATTTTGACTTCTTCAGGGGGTAACAAAGCAAAGGTTGAATGGCTAGGACAAAGGAATTCTTGTTCAAATAGCTGGTGAATGAGATGGTTTCTAATAACAATCCCAACTCTAAGATTCTTCATGAAGTTAAATAAAATAGCTAAATTTATATTCTTACTTTAGACCTAGTTTATATAATCATCTCAATGTGAGAAATAACCAAATTTTTGAAAGAAACATTTTTTCCCCAAATGAGGATATGCCATCAAATATCACTACTTCTTTTTTTGTTTTGTTTTTTTGTTTTTTTGTTTTTTTGTTTTTGCAAGGCAAATGGGGTTGAGTGGCTTGCCCAAGGCCACACAGCTAGGTAATTATTCAATGTCTGAGACCGGATTTGAACCCAGGTACTCCTGACTCCAGGGCCAGTGCTTTATCCACTGAGCCACCTAGCCATCCCCCAAATATCACTATTTCTTTAACATAATAGATAAATAGATAAAAATCATAAAAGTCAGATCAGCAAGCAGTTATTAAGAATCCCTGGGGATCTAGAGAAATACAAGAAAATTTCTTGTTCTGAAAGGGCTAAGTTTAAGGTGTAAACAATTGACAGTTAAATAATAATAAGCAGAACTACAGGTTAAATAAGAAATAGTCAATAGATATAAGACTCTAGCATTAAGAATCAGGAAAGATCTTTTATAGAAGGTAATATTTTAGCTAAAACTTGAAGCAAGTCATGGAAACCAGAAGATAAAGATGAATAGGAATTACAACAACATTTATTAAGTGCCTAACCTGTACAAGACTGGAATCACACAGACAGAGAAACACAGACAAACTTAGCATGGTGCTGGCACATAAATATTTAATAAAAAAAAGTTTTTCTACAGTTGCATATACTTTTTAAATTGTCCTTATTCTTAATTCATTTTTTCATGAAGTTTCTCTTTTGTAGCTACATTGAGCTGCTAAAGTTAAAAAAAAAGAAAGGAAAACTGAATTATAACATAGGCCTAAATTCTCACAAGAATAAGTGCTCAAAATAAATCTATAAAAAAAATTATCACCACTAAGGAAATATGATCTTCTTTTTCACGGAGTGCAGTTTTTTTTAATTCTATTGTATGAGAGCATTCTGAATCCTTGTAGAAGAAAAATAAGGATATTTATTGAATAACTAAAGGGGGATTCTGCAAACATCACAGAATGAAAAAGACTAATGGACTAAGCCTCTAATTAGAATGCTCTGCTTCTTCATCCCATAAGTTCAGGCCACCCATTGGTAAGGTGATTGAATGGTTCAAAAGTTTGAACTCTAGAGTATTTAATCATGCAGGATATAAGAAGTAATGGCCAAAAAGTGGAATTCTATTAGCACATTTAATTCCAGAGAAGATCATTTCCCTCAATAAACCACTATTTTTAAATGGTTCCTCAATTACACAAATCCATATTGAGAATTCATGCTGTGTCAAATCAAAAATCTTGGTGAAAATTCCCAGAAAAGTTCATTAAAATAATGTAACACTTTCTTATAGAATTTATAAGAATACTCAATGAGCTAAATTGAATTTTGTCAAAATTTAAAATGAAATTCATTTTAATATGACTACTATGATATTTTGAGCCTGTTTCATTCTTTTAAGAAATATCAAAGCATTCTGTATATACATATTTGAATCCACTAATTTTCTTCTTTGATTGCTTTTGTAAGTTAAAGGCAATTGTACTGGTAATTATAGAATCTAAAGATACATTATTTTAATATTTTCAATGGGACAGTAATCTATGTCACAACATAGAATGATACTGATATAATAAGACCTTTACATATTTTTATTTGTAATCATTTTTAAGTGACTATCAAAATTCAATCTAACAATCACCACACAAAACTTGTTCATCAACATGGATTTATTGAATGCTTATTGTGTTTCTGGAACCATTATAAATGCAGAGGATACCAAAAACAAGGGTAAAATAGTCCCTGCCCTCAAGGAGGTTGTATTTGAATAAGAGATAAAAATGCATAATTGAATCAGTGCACATAAAAAAAAATACAGACCAGTTGGGAGATAACCTTTAGAGGGAAGAATTTCTAAGTTTTTATTTAGTCCTGATTTTTTTAGGAATGTTTGAAAATTCTCTTTTCTCATATAAGGGAAAACTTTCTTTTTCCTTTTCCTTTTGTCTTACAATTGTTTCTATAATTGTCTCCTCAAAAATTGACTTTTTTTGACATCTATAGGTCTCCATCAGTTTTTTCTTTGTCTTGTTTTGATTTGATTTACTACTGGTTTAAAGTCTTTGTTTTATTTATCTCTTTGGTTTGAGTTCCTGATATGAAGCATTATACCAGAATCAAACTCTGTCACTACATAACCCAAGTCCTTATGGCATGTTTGGTTATGGTAATACCTTGCTTAATTTTAGGTACCTATGCTGCTCCCCACTTCACAGTTTTAGGCTTTCATGGATTTCTAGGAGATTTTAGAGATGAATAAATTACGTTTGTCCAAATATAGCAAGCTAATTTTTAAGTTCATGACCTTGGTGAAAAAAGCTCCCCATCCCTGACTTACCTGGTGGAAGAAACAATTTAATGTAATTTCTCTTTGGATTTCTTGATGTTTATTCAGTTTGGGGCAAATTTTAGGTCTTTGCTGGAATAAGTGTGTGGGAGCTGGGTGCCATTCAGGCAAACATCCTGACTGAAAATCCCAACTGTTTTGTTTTTATTTCTAATTTTCAATTAGTTTTTACTTTAAGTATATAGATGTATTGTCATTCATTGCATACATACATACATACATATGCTTTTATATGTGCAATTCTATTTCATTGTCTTCAATTAAGCTCTGTATAGCTCTTTTGTAGAATAAATATTTTATTTATTTTTCCAGCTACATAAAATGCTATATTTTTTAACCAACCAATTTATTTGCAAGGCTTTGAGTTTTACAATTTTTCTCCCTCCCTCTCATCCCTTCCATCCCCTTCCACCCCTGCCCGCCCCTCAGGCAGAAAGCAATCTGATATAGGCTTTACATATGCAACCAGATTTTTGTTGTTATTTTGGTTTTTAAGATTTAGGTGCATTGTAACAGAAAAACAATGTATTTTAAGAAATGATGAACAGGCTAATTTAAGAAAAACTTGAAAAGACTTACATGAACTGATGTAAAGTGAAGTAAGCACAAGCAGGAGAACAATATACACAGTAACAGCTATACCATATAATGTTCAAATTGTGTATGACTTAGCTAGTCTCAGCAATACAATAATTTCAAAGGACCAGTGATGAAAAATATTATCTATCTCCAGAGAAAGAGTTGATGGAGTCCGGATGCAGATCAAAGAATACTAGATTTCACTTTCTATTGTTTATTTTGTTGCTGTTTTTGTTCTTTTTTTCCCTTTGGGTTTCTATCTTCATTCAAAACATGACTAATAGTTTTTGCATGATTGAACATGTATAATCTGTATCAGTTTGCTTCCAGGCACTGGAATGGGGGAGATGAGAGAAGGAGAAAGAAAATTTGGAGTCCCAAAGAATTTTTAAATGAGTGTTAAAATGTCTTTGGGAAAAAATAAAATATTATTTTTAAAAAATTAAGAAATGATTCACCTGCAGTATAATATATTCTGCTCTAGTCTTTCATTTTAACTGTGAAGATTTTTCAGCTGTTTTTCTTACAAACAGCATATTGTTCAAATCTGAGATTTTTCCTTTGAGTTTATCCAATCACCATTCATAGTTTTGATTGCTAATTGTATTCTTCCTTCTATTATATCCTCTTTAATTTTTCCTCTCTTTGTTCTTCACCCCATTCTTTACAATAAAAAAATGAGGTGAAGAAAGAAAAGAACTGAGACCAATACAATTGAAATGACCTGATCTTACTCTTTTGCTCATGTCATCACTCAACTCTGACCTTGATCACTGGATTTGGCATTTTTGTTGCATGGTTATGAGTTAATAAATATGTTTAGCCTCTGAATAATTAAAAATGTTTATCACTCTATGGCAATATAGAATCATATAATGTTGAACTAACTAACTAATAAGGAATAAGAAAAACTCAAGGAAAACATTTTATTTATTATTATTATAGATTATTAAAAATCTACTGGTCACATGCTAAAAGAGCACAACAATGGTGGTAATGATGTCTGTCCTTCATTCTCAAAGACCATGATATCAGGGAGGTGAGGTCATGATAAGCAAGTGAATTGAATTTGAGTGAGGGGGTGCTGTGCTAAATCACCATGCTCACTTTCTCCTACAAAGCCTTGGTGAGATAGGAATCAGAATGACTAGAGATGGCCCTAGATGCAAGGCAATCAGGGTTAAGTGACTTGTCCAAGGTCATACAGATAGTAAATGTCAAGTGTCTGAGGTCAAATTTGAACTCAGATCCTCCTGACTCCAGGGCTGGTACTCTATGCACTGTATCATCTGCCTACCTCACTATAATACAATATAATCCAATCCAATATAATATAATATAGTATAATATAATACAGCACAATACAGTACTATAATAGTATGATACAATTGTATTCCCATGAGATCAGCAGACAGTGAGAAGGTAAAATTATAAGTTATTTGAAGGGCAGGAACAAATTTTACTTTTCTTAGCACAAGTCATTTAAAGTCTTGTTGACTGAACAACAGTAAGGCAACCAGGATGTTGGATATAATTCTATGTTGAACTTACTGAAGGACATAGACAAGAGATACTCAGTCTGGTTAGTGCTTTTATAGGTATAAGTCTATACTTCTAGAGAGATATATCAGTAAAATTGCAGATTAATTGAGTATTTATCTCTATTTAATTTATAAATGATGGAAATAGAAAATTTCTTAAGCTCAGTGTCAATAATATTGTTTTGAAATCCCTAGAGAAGTATAAAATAAATCTGTCAGTTCTAAAATGATTTGATATTAAAATGTATAATCTCTTCAATCTGTATTTCAATGAAGCTTTAGGAAATGCCAGAAGTAAAAGAGTTAAAATATACAGACAAAACAAAGAAATATAAAACTAGAAAATCCTTTTTTCTGTTCTGTTCTTTTACAGTAATACAACATAAAACAATCTAAATCAATCTTCTGGAAAATTGGTAAAACAACCATTGCTCCAGAGCTGATATCTGGTATACCAAATTTCAGCCTGGAGTAAATTTTTACTGAAACCGTGGAAAATGGAGTTTTATAATAAAAATGCTAACAGATCCTGAGCAATAAAACTGGAAAAGTGACATGAACCCTTTGCAGGAATCTTTTCAATGACAGGCTTTCAATTACTAAACCTGTCTTTTCTTTCTTCAAACATCTAAAAATGCCAAACCTGCACTATCATTCTAGTATGTGAAATGTCCTTTCATGGAAAACTAGAAAAGGCACAATGTCATTGTACCTAAGAGTTAGCATTGTGTAAAATAAATGCAAACTTAAGAGACATGACTCCATCACTGAAAACCTGGAGGGAAGAAGTGAAGAATTCCTGGTGTTCTTTTTTACTCATGCTGTTACCTGTACTTAGAAAGCTTTCCTCACCATATCACTCTATTAAAAAAAAGTATACCCATCTTTTAAGGACTAGTTCAAACTCCCCAGAATGTATTTCATTACTATTCCCATGAGAATTGTCAGAAACTATCCTGTTGGATAGTTTTTAATGCACATTTTACATTAAGTTAAGAAAGGTGGTTCAATTCTGATTTATTCACATCTTAGTCATTCAGCCATGAGCAAGCCACTTAATCTTTCCACATCCTGCACAAATAATTTTTTAGGACTATTCCTTTCAGATTACATTACTGACCTATTTTATGAGAATGAGGTTATATACCAGCAATCACCTGAATCAATGAAATCATAGTTGGCTGCAGGGTTATTATAGACCTAAATTTGACCATGTCTTGTCTTTTCATTGAATATTTACATGAACATACCATTAGAATTTCATAACTTGTTAAATGAAATCATAGCTCAACAAAAAAGACTTTTTAAAAGTCTTTAAAAGTAGATATCCTATTCTCAAGCAAAAGTCATTGCCTTTTTTTAAGGTTTACAGCTATGAACATGAAGTATACATTAACAATGAATCTATATATTATATGCAAACATTTATACCAATAATATCTTAGCTTTTACCAAAAAGAGATCTTTATAAATTGGAAAGTAGCTTCCTTTGAGGACTGCTCCAGTCCTATTGCTAAAGGTATGCCCAAGAAGAATTCCAATTATTATTCCTAATAAATTTTTAATTAAAATTCTCGTAACTCTCTACCCATTTAAGATTATTTTGAGAGAAGATTAGACAGTATTGACATTAATTTTATCAGTGAAATTTTTAATATTATTGCTAATAATTATTGAGCTTACAGCTATATCAAATTTCTTTACATAAGAACGATTATGTACTCAAATTATAAAAATAACTTTTTAAATCACTTTCATTCAAATAACAATTGAAAAGAAAGTTGTAATATTCAGGCCAGTCATTCATCTGCATAGACACATATACATAAGCAAATAATAATATACAATGTAGTTTATTTAAAGAAGGAATTTTTTCCTTAGTTCTAATTCCTCAATCACAAAATGACTAATATTTAAATATCTTAAATAGAAAAGTACATGCACAACTTTTACCAAGCTGTTTGCAGCCAAGGGGAAGGATTTGGGAAGAAAAGGTGGTAGAAAAATGTGTAATATAAATATGCAAGTGGATGAATGTTGAAAACCTCCATAACCTCTATCTAATTGGAAAAATAAAATAAAATATCAATTAAAAAATTAAAAAAGAAACAAACAGGTTGCTTTAGGAGCAGGGGTGAGGGGGAATAAGTTCCATATCGCTGATGTTTTTCAAATATATACTGAATGAATCTATGTCCTGGAGCAGTTGTTCTTAATCAGGGTATTCATGCACTCCAAAAAAGATTAAAATTTTGAATAAGTATTTTAGCATAATTGGCTTGGTTTATATTTTGTTTTATGCATTTTAAAACATTATCCCAGGGTGGCTAGGTGGCGCACTGGACAGAGCACGGGCCCTGGAGTCAGGCGTACCTGAGTTCAAATCCGACCTCAGACACTTAATCATTACCTAGCTGTGTGGCCTTGGACAAGCCACTTAACCCCATTGCCATGTAAACCACCCTCCCCCCAAACAAAGAAAAAAAAAAGCAAGGCAAAGAAAAATTATCCTGATAAGGGATCCTTAAGTTTTGATTACAAAGGCCACAAAAATTAGTTAAGAACTAGAAGGTAGGCCAACATTAAGGGTAGAAGAATAGGAGATAAGAGTAGAATACCCTCCTCTAATTTCTATTTTTCTATGAAGATATCTTCAAAATTTCCTATGACTCATCTGTCCTATATTTTATTACTTTCAGCATTACAATGATCTTTTGCTTTTTTTTTTTTTAGTTTTTTTTGCAAGGCAAATGGGGTTAAGTGTCTTGCCCAAGGCCACACAGCTAGGCAATGATTAAGTATCTGAGACCGGATTTGAACCCAGGTACTCCTGACTCCAAGGCCGGTGCTTTATCCACTACGCCACCTAGCTGCCCCCTGATCTTTTGCTTTTACTGAATGGACAACTCATTTTAAATTCATCCACTTTGAATCATTCCTCAAACATGTATATAGTGGGAGTTATACCTTAAATATATTTTAAGCTAAGTATGTTTAATCATTTCTAAGACTGTGACTAAACAACACCAGATGGAAAATAGCTCAATGTGATATCCTCAGTCTGTTTAACAACTAAATTGGATCACCTGCCAGAATGAATTAGTTGTTTGTATGGAAACTGGTCACTGAGATGAATGAAAAACTAATTGTTCTAAAATGCCTGGATGAGTGAGTATGTATCAAAGTTCCATATCTACCCCCTAAGCATATAAGGGAAAATCACAAAATGAGTACTATTTTTCCTCAGATAAAATATTTTTATCACTAACATTACATTTTGGGGATAGGTAACACCACCAAAATTACTCATTTGTGTATGCTCTACTGAATTACAGAAAAATAATAAAACATATAAAAATCCTATGAAAATAATAGTTGGACTGTAGTATAATTTTTTACCAGAATTATAGATCACTTTTACTCTTCCAGATAAATCACTTTATCACCATCTTGTCTGGAAAAAGCTATTTCCAGCTCTATTTTTTTCACTTCTACAGTATTTGACCAAACTGTTTGTAGGCATAGTTTTTTTTTTTAAATCTAGATTATCTAGCATTAGCTTCCTTATCTCTAGGATCAAGTTGTGTTTTTTTTTAACGATGTTCTCTAAAATGCTTTCTAGCTTTAAGATCCTATGAATGAGGTAATAGATGCTTTTCAAGACAGGAATATAAGATTTTAATTCTCCCTCTTATATCTACTAGACGTCTAACAGCAGGTCCCTTCACCTATCAGTGCCTTGAATAACTCTTATTAAATGTCTTCCATATAATAAATTATGGGGATACTTAAAAAGGCAAAAAATAGTCTCTGCCCTTTAAAAGCTCACAATCCATTTTAATCATACAGTTTTCTAAGAAATCACAGGACCAAACCTCCTCAATCCCACTATAAAAGCAAAAAAAATGGGGTGGGGTAGGAGGTGGAGGAAAGAATAATGTTTCCTTTTATTGAAAATTCTCTAAGAAAGCACTGAGAAAAGTGTCATTTGTTCATGATATCACAGAAATAATAAAGTCATCTTATAAAAAAAGTGGCCTAAAATGCCCACTAAGAGTTTTGCTGGTAATTGCTATGAACTTCTATTTTAAAATATTATGCCAAATATTACTATAATATTACCAAACTAACCAGTAAATTCTGTGGGCAAAGTAGGACAGAGACAATTTCACAATATTTATTTTATCAAAATATTTATTTTTTTTAAACATCAGAGCAAAGGAACTTAACTCTGATTTCTCCTGTATTCAAATTGGCCAGCAGAGAAGCATCTGCATTGCAGTAGTGTTGGGTATGCAGTGATGATTACTGACAGTTTCTTCCAAATCTGTGCTTTACTTCTTCACTGCTTCAAATGGAGATGATTTTGTCAGTATAAGTATTCCCTCCACAGTCCCTCTGGGGTGTAAAAGACAATGCTTGTGAGTTTCTATGGTCAAAATAATTCATCACCTAGTGTCCAACCTTCTGGTGATCAGTCTTTCTGAATGCTGTAAGAATAGTCTTCATACAAAAGATACAGACTTTCATCAGAACTATACAAAAAGATTTTCTACCTTGATATGGTACATGTATATTGCATGTGCAAATTTTCACTTGTTATTTATCCAAACACTAAATATTTCAGAAAGATAGATTATCTTTCTCTCTCTAAATATATATATATATATATATATATATACACATATGTACATTTTTGTTACAGGTTATTAAAATTATCTAATCAGTAACAATTCATAAGGACAAAAATTCAGAAAACTATCATTTCCAAAGACCAAATAAATATAACTAAAAGTCTTCCTCTCCTCTCTCCAAATATTCTTGAATATATTATCAAACTACTTAAATACTGCATAAACACAGGTTTTAATAAAATAATTTGTCATTTCCTTATAAAAATGCCTTTCTGCATTTGATATCTTTTGTAACATTATTTACAGAAAGTTACTTGGCATTTTGAACTCTGGAGTGCTTGTTAGCATTCACTCTTTGAGACTGCCTACAATATACTGTGCTTTCATAGCCATGTGAAATCCATTTTTTTGCATCTAACCGTAAAACTACCCCATGTAGTCATGTCCTGAATCCCTGTGAGTGCATTTATATCAAAGAGACAAGAAGATTAGATGCCATGCTATTATGGAAAACACATCTACATAGTATACTGGAAAGAAACAGCATCAGACTTCATTAGCTGTAGAAACCATTACCCTATATAGTTTGATCTTCTTATCTCTTGAGAGCTTTATATTCTATAACTGTCTAGGCTTATCATTTGAAATACTAGGAAATAAACGAATTCGAAATTCTTTGGAGGAGGTTTGAATATATCCAGTGTCATATTTCCTACAGCCTGGACTTAAGCTCTCTTCTGCACACAATGCACTGATGATAAGTCTTAGATTCAGGAAAATCTGAAATCAAGTCCTGCCTTTCATATACAGTAGCTATGCTTCCATGAAAAATTATTTTTTACCTCTTAGCACCTTAAGCTACTCTCTCAAACTAAATTACACAGAAATGTTCATCTACATACACACTAGTCTACCCATTTCAATTAAATCTGTCTCTCCCTGTCTCTTTTTTTGTCTCTTTCTCTCTGTCTCTGTCTCTTTGCCTCTCTCCTTCACTCTCTCCTCTCCCTCTTTCTCCTAAGCACATGCCCATATTTCTATATTTTTAAAAATATCATTTAGATTTTTAGGTAGGATTTTTGAAAGACCCTAAAGGCATAATGGATTGTGAACTGGCCTCAGAGTTAGGAATTAGAAGAGGGCATTTCCTCCCTGAGAGTTCCCCATCCATTTAAATTACAGATCTAATTCAAATAGAACTGAAATCTATTGGAAACTGTAATCTGGCGTGTTTTATATGAAGACAGTTGTCTTACAAAATGTAAGGGAATTCCAGTGATTACTTACGGTTATTTGTCATTAGAGTAAGGAATTCATTAATGACATCAAGCAGTGTACTTTGCCATACTGTGCTAGTTATGGAGATATGAACATTACTAAAGCAAGAAATGTATTATCTAGTAGGAAAAGTAAGACAAATATTAAAAAAACCATATAAAACAAATGATACCATAAGAGATACATTAATGATAAAAATGATAATAGTGATAATAATATAATGCTTCAAGGTTTATAAAGCTCTTCATAAATCTTAATTTATACTCATAAAATCTATGAGATGAAGTACTATTTTTATCCCCTCCTTACAGATAAGTAAACTGAGGCGGACAAGTTAAACAACTTTACCCAGGTCCAAAGAGCTGGTTAAAATACTTGAGGCTGAATTGGACCTTAAGAATTCTTGACTCTAGGTCTAGGACCCTATCACTATACCATCTAGCTGCCTCAGAAGTACAAAGTGAGTTCTAAAGAAGGTAGAATAAAACCACCTTAGTGAGTAGAAAATCAGGGATAGTTTTTGTGGAAGAAGTGGCAGTATGAGATTTAATAGGTGGAGATTGAAAATATGGAGACTACCCCTTAGCCACCAAGTAAAAATGCAGAAGGAGCCACGTATGTTGTTTAGTCTAAGAAAGGCCAAGTCGGACCAGAGGACCTTCTACATATCGGCAAAATAGTAAGCACCATAACCCAAGATGTCAAATTTGTTCCAAACAGTTGACAATTGTTTAACTCCTAAGGGAGAAGGCAAGGTAGAGAGTCTCATGGTGCTGTAATAAGAGTGGTCTCCAGGGAGTGGTGACAAGATGATGAGCAGAGTCGGGATGCTCCTTTCTTTGGGACAAACTCCTCATGTTATTGCTTACAAAGCCTTTAGAGACATGTTTTGACATATTTTGCTGCTTGGAGAGAGGTGGAAGATCAAGCAATAAGAATAACCCCACATAGGACAGGAGCTTCCAAGATTCTAGGTACAAGGGACAAGTTGCAAGTGAAATTGTCAGCATGGTGAAAGCTCAAGGGAAGACAGCACTGCAGGGATGGCAGGCCCTGTAGGAAACAATATCTCCATCCTTTGACTTTTGGGTTTCCCTTATCCTAGAATTTTTTTTTCCAATTTTTATATTTTCCCCAAGAATAAAGGTGATAAGTCTGTAAGCATGGGAGTGATAAGTCCAAGGGGTTCATCTCCTTGTTTAGCTGTTTTTCCTAAGACCAGATCCTACAACTTTAGATGACCCAATTCTTCTTTCCTACTCCCATCCCCCCTCTACTCCTTAATCCCATTCACAAAACAGAGTTCATTTCTGAAATTTTCTATTTCTAAAACTATCAGGACTAGGAGCCATGAGAACTTCATTTACTCTGACATTAACTTTTCTATCTCCTTTTCTATAAAATGAAGGCATTAGATGATCTCTCAGGTTTCTCCTGGGGCTAATACTCTTATTCTAAGAAATTTGTACCCCATTAAATTCAATTAAATTCAGTCTTAATTCCTCTGAGACCTTGAGTAAGTCATTTCCCTTTTCTGGGATCTCAATTTATCTATAAAATCAAAGAATAGACGATCCCTAATAACCCTTTCAGTTCTAACATGAAACTTTGGGGTTGGGGGAACAAGGAGATAACAAAAAGGAAATATTTGCCTGTTTGTTGTAAGGGTGTTCCTCAACCTCCAGGAATTAGGTTTCTAGAATTTCAAGTGTGAACTACTACCATCACCCCCAAATAATCTAAGCATCTATTCTTAAGAAATAATTATTTTAAAAAGGAAGCTATAAAATGGCTCTATTCCTCTAGATGAATGTAGTTGGGTTTGTTTCCCCAGAAATAGAATCATGGTAATCTGGGTCCTATTATTCTGTTCAGGTGTGATGTCAAGAATAGTTAATTCAGTATATGATTTTCCTCACTCAGAATCTAATACTTTTGCTACTACATAATGCTGCTTCAAACCCCCTAAATTTAGAATAGAGTGGAACTGAATTTGAATCTATCACTACATCTCTTTTGGTCTTAGTTTCCAAGGTGATCACTAAGGTCCCTTCCAGCTATAAAATACTTTCCAACATTTCAATAATCTGTCTTTGTCAGAGGAGAAGCCTCATGTAATAATGAAGCCAGCAAATTCTAGCATGTCCCAATGATAAATTTGAATCATTTTTTTAAATCTCTGATGTAACAGAGTCACAAAAGATATCTGAATATCACAGATCTTATAAAATTTGCTGTTGGTCTCCATGACAATTGTTTAATATTTTATCACAGACAATTTGTAGACAGTACTCTGGAAGAAAAGTACTCTTATTCAGAAAGGATAATTTCTTACCATAATTGTGGTGCTTCCTTTCTTCCCCATTCCCCATTCTGATTAGTATATTATTCTTGGCTAAAATATCCTTTAAAAATCATCTGAGGAGAAAAACTTAAATATATTTGAACTTTGGAATCAAACTAAAATTTATATATATATATATACATATATATATATATATTAAAATATTTGAACTTTTTCTCTTTTCCAACTATAGCTTCTTGCCTTCTTGGGACTACTGAGAAAGTGCAAACTTGGTCTTATATTGCCTACAATTTTCAGTAGTAGTTTCCTGACTTTGGAGATTCAGGATCTATCATTTCTTTCTTATACTGTTTCAATAAAGTACAAAATTCCATTTTTCATTCAAGTAATCTGATTTCAGTATACTCAAAGGAGTTATTTATTTAACTTAACATTAAACAATGTTTTTATGATTCCTTTTAAATTATAAAAAAAGAAAGTATCTTTTATAGTATTCTTTACTTCAGCAAGCAATAACTGTCAGCTATTTTCAAAATGTTGTGCAATAGACTAGAATGTGAAAACAAGATGAAAAATATTAGATTGAAAGATACCAAACTGCATCAAAGCAGAGTAGTATAAAGGGGGTTTCAGAGAATACTAACAAAATGTGAAAATTTATTTTAAGTGGTGGTACTGTAACAGGATGATCTCTGAAATTGGACAGATAATGCAGTCTCTTACAAGGGGATATGTGCTGATCTTGCTGAGCGGACATAGATAATATTTACTTGTTCCTATGCCTAAAATTGACATGTCAGAGAAGAAGGGGAACTCAGTGTTTTGAGAACAGATTCTTGGGGAGTATTTTTATCTTCAGAGAAATGAGAAGATAGGCTCCATGTCTCTCTTTTTATAGGATGCATTTTCCTTTTTCTTTGGTTCTTAATCAGGGTGCACATAACAGTACAGATAAATGTATATTTTCCTGGACCACTTTCTCTTGCATCCTTGATTAGCAACTTGACGTGCTGAGAGATGGATGCTGAAAGCATCCTTAGTAGATATTCATGAGTTAGTGAGGTCCTGGGTTTCTTGAGTAAGTCTTAACTTCTCAGTAGGAGGTGATTCCTCCTATGATACCATTTTTAGAGAGAAAAAAAATGGTCACTCAGAGGTTCAAACTGACCCTGAGAAAAACTAGAGCCAATGATTAGATACTTAGAAGATCTAGACCTCATTAGCTGTACAGACATCACAGGTCTAAAGTGAAATGAAATTTGCAATTCCATAATGTGTCATTAGCTTTTGGTAAGAGTGAAATTATGGTGATGTATATTAACATGCAATAGCCATATGCTTTAAATATTTGTTCTTGTATTCTTAAGTTTTGTTCCATCTTTAAGCATGTGAACAACCCTGAAAAAAATGGAAATGCTAAAATCGATCAGGCACAAAAAAATTCAAAATGTTAGGGATCCATAATGAATTTTATGAGTTTCTGATAGCTGTATTTTGTATGACTGTGAAATTATTAATCAAATTTTACAAAAAATAGTATATTTTGTTTTAAACATTTTTGTAGTGATTTAAATAAATGGCTACCCTAAACCTGATAGTGCATTTATACTTTAGTAGCTTTTCCAAGAAGGGATCATATTAATCTCAAGTCACAATAACTTTATTTAGAGAATTTTCTTGGAATTCCATATCAAGATGTAAGTATGACAAGAACAAGAAAAGTATACCCTCCTTCCCCAAATCTTCTCTTTTAGGGGATCAGATCCCCTTTAGGATGTACATTATTCATATGTCTTGAATCAGAACTCTGGACTTTCAATCAAAATTGGAACTTATGCATATTTATTAAGAGTCAATCTTTAACTGTACATTCTTTCCTTGGTGTGGATGTGCCAACTTAAAAATCAAATTGATATACTGTAAGAATTTTCAGGGGTGACTTTATTACTGGAAAGATAATGGTGTAAGGGGCAGCTAGGTGGTGCAGTGGATAAAGCACCGGCCCTGGAGTCAGGAGTACCTGGGTTCAAATTCCCTCTCAGATACTTGATAATTACCTAGCTGTGTGGCCTTGGGCAAGCCACTTAACCCCAGAAGCCTTGCAAAAAACCCAAAACAAACAAACAAACAAAAAAGATAATGGTGTAAATAGTCTACTGAGTCTAATGCCAGTGACAGCAAAGCATCCAATGGACAAGCCAAACAATAAACACAGCAGAGATTTTCTACCCTTTCAGAAGCAGCATGAAAACATCAAAAGAAAACATGGAAGATGGGGCAAGATTGTTTAGCAGAGGTAATCAGTAGAATTTGAGCTAAAGATATCAATTAAGTCAGTAGTTAAAATGAACCTGAAGAAAGCATCCCTACTTAGAAACTTCAGGCAGTGACTAGTGGAGTGTACCACATAAATAACCTATTTAGTTCTTCTGGGGCAGAAGATGGGAAAGAATATGCATTTATATGTATCTACCAAGTATCAGATCTTCCAAATATCTTATAATATTCCATATTAAGTGCCTTTTACATATTTAATCTTATTTGATCCTGTTGCTCTAAGAACAAATGATGGTGATAAAAATAACAGCTGCCTCCAGAGTTGCATGTATTCACATGCTGTATGAATATAAAACCATAAAGTATTTTAACTGAGCAAGAAGCTAGAGTTAGCAGAGGATACAACCAAGCAGTGACCAGGAAAAAACCAATATGACAGTACTATGACACCAAAGCTAGGGGAAACAGTATAGAATATTGGCAGGTTTACAGTCCTTTATCATCAGAGGCCCCTCCTTATACATGTAATGGCCTATAATTGATGCCTGAGTATCAATCTATTCATAAGCTTTATTGTGTGTCTACCCTTCCCAAAGATGATAGGTATATTTATGGGACAGTATATTTTAGATTGAGAGAGGAACAGCATTTTGTCGCTTTAGCTAATTGTGTCCTCTGACTACTAAAATTAAACATTCAAGTCTCATGAGTTACAGATTTAGTAATTAAGACCTACAGAGTATTTTGAAGCTGGAATAGTCTCCCCTAGAGAATCCACACTGCAAGTGAAAAATGGGGAGAGGCTGAAGTTTATATCTTGTTTATTTATTTTACCATTTATCTTTTGCAGAATAAAAATCTTATAGTTTACATGATCATCTTGTAGATATATGTCAGGTTTTTAAAGCAAATATATATTTTCCCAAATCCATACTTTTTCTGCCAATACCAGTTTTGTTGATTTGTGCATGTAAAAATCTTTCTTAATTTATTTTTAGACTATACATGCAATTTCATTTAGGTTACTCAGTGAAAGATCCCTTTCATTAAAATGCAGATCAGCAACCTACTCTGTAATGTATAGTTTTCAAGAGTTAACTGAGATACTAATAGGCTAATTAATTTGACTAGTATTTAACAGAAGCAGAACTTAAACACAGTTCTTCATGACTTTGAGTCTGTCTTTCTACCTATTTTATATTACATCTCTTTAAATTTTATAACATTAAATTTGCCTATTTCATATTTTCAAATTTTATTTATGGGGCAGTTTGGTAGCACTGTGGATAAAGTGCCAGACCTGGAGTAAAGAAAAGTTAAAAATCTGACCTCAGATACATACTAGCTGTGTGATCCTGAGCAAATCACTTAACCCTGTTTACTTCAGTTTCCTCATCTATAAAATGAGTTGGAGAAGTAAATGGCAAACCATGCTACTATCTTTGCCAAGAAAACCTTAAACTGAATCACAAAAAGTTAGACATAACTGAAACAAGTAATCAACAAAAATTTTATCCACTCTCTGCTAATGGATATATTTAGCTATTTATAGTTATGAAAGACACAATTTCTCTTTTTTCTCTATTTTTGTACTATAATTTTTTAAAATTTGGGTCATGTACTCATTATGAATTTATTGCCATACATGCCACAGTTTTTGATCTGAACCTATTTTCTACCATTCTACTTTTAAATGAGAAGAATTTTAAAAATCAAATAACAGATTTGAGATTCTTCCTCAGGACTTTATGTTCATGGACTAATCAAGCAATATGCTACTTAAACTGTTAAAAAAAATTAACAAACCAAAGAACAAACAACAGAGAGAAATTAAATACATTTAGCTACCATGCTCAGGTTCCTCCTGACTAGACGTCTGTGGCCCCCCTTCTCCTATTGATGAATTATTAGAACCTTGATGTTGGCAAAGAATCTTATTGTTGCTCTCCTTCATTATTCAGACCTATTCTCCTTTCTGGTAGTATCTCTTCCCCTATCCAGCTTTTCAATTGCCCTTTACATGCTTCATCTTCCTTACCTCAGAATGTAAGTTCCTTGAAGTTTTTTCTTTTTAAATATTTAGTTCTTTTAGACATTTAAAAAAATTTTGAATTTCACTTTCTTTCACACCTACCACACTTAGAAGTTAAGCAATATCATATCAATAATACATGTGAAATCACACAAAATATATTTCCATATTAGATGTATTTTAAAAAATAAAAGCAAGAAAAATAAAGTGAAAAAATTATACTTCAATTTACACTGTTAGTCAATTCTCCTCTGGAAGTGAGTAGTGTTTTTTTTTTTTTTTGGTTTGTTTATTTATTTATCCAGAGTTCTTTTGGAATTGTCTTGGATCAGAGTAACTAAGTCTTTCACAGTTGATCATCATTATAGTATTACTGTTACATGTATAAATGATCTCCCAATTCTTCTTCATTTTCCATGAGTTTTTCCAGGTTTTTCTGAGAACACTCTGCTTAACATTTCTTACAGCACAATCGTAATCCATCATAGTCATATGCCACAGTTTCTTCAGTCATTTCCCAACTGATAAGCATCCTCCTTAATTTCCAATTCTTTGCCACCACAAAAAAGCTGTTATAAATATTTTCTTTTGAATTTAATCTATTTGGGATATGGAAATAATAGTGCTATTTCTAGGTCAAAGTGTTTGTATAACCTTAGAGTACTTTGAGCATAGTTCCAGATTGTTCTCCAGAATGATTGGACCAATTCACTACTCCACCAACAGTTCGTTAATGTATCTATTTCCCCCATCCCGTTTAGTATTTGTGAATTTTGATAGGTGTGAGGTTTCAGTTTGTCTTTATGACTAAATGATAGTGTTTAGAGCATTCATTCATATGACTATAGATATATTTGTTTCTTTTGAAAACTTCACTTTCATATGTTTGATCATTTACTAATTGGGGAATGGTTCTAATTTTTACAAATTTGATCATTTCTATCTTAATATATATTTGAAAAATGAGGTTTTTTTTAACCAGAGAAAGCTTCTGTAAAAGCTTCTGATATTGTTTCACTGTCTGTAGTACATTTTCAGTAAACAATGTTTACTCTGTCTCTTTTAATTAAGTCTATTTTTCTTTTGTCTTTTTCTGAGATCATAATAGCTATTCCTTTTCTTTTTCCTCCAGTTATTGGGCTCTGCTAGAGTCCTTTATTTTAACTCTGCATATGATTTTCTGCTTCAAGTGTCTTTTTTTTTTGTTACAGTTGTACCCTCAAGCATTTAGCACAATGACTGATAAAAAATAGTGCTTAGTATATGCTTGTTGACTGTTAAAAATCATACAGGATGATAATGCATGGATAATTTAAATGAATCATTGGAGAAAGTTTCCATTTTTGTGAAGTATAACAAGCAATTGGACAAAAATGGAAGGTATTAACATTTTAGAGTGATAATGTTTCAGTCTCTTTTTTCTGGATAGTTTTTAGAAAATAAGCAGAACATTCATTGTCTTCCTAATTCAAAGCTATGTCCAAAAATCTTAAATCATATTTATCTCACAAGGAAGATAATTTTTCATAGTGGTTAGTTGTATTCAGAATAAGACATTTTAAAAGCATTTAAAGTGTGAGTAAAATAACAAATGAAAAGAAAAATAACATCTAACAGGCAAAATGTCCAAAAATTCACTTGAAAGCAACTTATTATCTAAACCTAATTATGAACACTGTAAGTAATGACACATTGTTATTAAGTTCTATCCTAGATACATTGCAAATATTTTTCAAGGCTTTTAAAATATATTAATTATTCTGATTTTTATGACTTTTTAAATTTAAAATATTATTTGTTATACAGAATAACTTGCTTCAAGAGGAAAGGATATTCAGTGAAATTATAGTTATATAGAAAAGGTCATTCATAAAAACCTTATTTTTAAGAATCTTTCTACAATAGGTATATTTGGGAAAGTGTTCATAAGGGAAAGATAAATAATATTCTTTCAAATTCAGTTAAGGTTAAATATGAAAATTAAAAGGAAAATTTAAATTTAACAAGAAAAATATTCTGCAGGCAATTTATAAGATATAAATTTGGGAATGTTAGAATACATGAAGAGTAATTGATGAAATGTAATTGAACAAGAGACTTTTAAGAGTGGTTATGGAAAAAAGGAACTTTTTTTAATCATTCAGAAGAGGAAATCACTAAAATCATACTAAAAAAGAGAAGGAAAACCTTATCAAATTAGGCACATTAGGTGAAAATTACAATAAAAAACACATTGTAGAAAATTTTTGAGAGACAGAACCCACAGAGGGACCCAGTGAGACAGTTCTCCTACTCAAGGTAACCTGGAAAAGAGCAGAAAGGCTCTGCTCCCCGGGATCGGAGAGGCAGCCCACCAGAGGGGCGGCCCACCAGAGTGAAAGAACTTCAGCTTCCCGGAGGCAGCCCCAGAACAATGGGAGCCATGGAGGCTCACAGCAGAAGGGGAGTCTCCTCAGCTACACCCCAGGGAGCACCAGCCACAAAGTGGGGGAACAGTGGGGGGACCTCTGCCAGAGCAAGCATGTGGAGCCCAGCCCTCAGGGTACACAGCAAGCAACATGGTCTTTTGGCAGCCCAGATCCAGGAACAGAAGCAGGCGGAGCTGGTAAGCAGGAGCCCCCAGGACATGAGCCCATTGAAACTAGGGAGGGGAGTGAAGAGAGACACTGTAGAGCTCTGCCCCTGGAACAGGACTCTGGGGCTCTGACCACATTCAGATCCTGATCGCAGCCGAGGGCTCCCCCATAGAACAGCAGGGGCCCCCTCCACCTCAGCCCTGTGGCAGAGGGGGGGGCGCATATGGTCATTCACAGACCAGGAGGGAGGACAGAGCCTCACACACTGAGACCCTTGTGGGGGTGTCCCAAAAGCTCAGGAAGCACCCCAAAACCAGGCTCAGGCTGGGAAAATGAGCAAGCAGAGAAATAAGAGGAACACCATTGAGAAACATTTTGCAAATGAGCCCAAGAAGGATCAAAATACTAAGTCTAAAAATGAGGAAGCACAAGCTCCTGCATCTAAAAACTCCAAGAAAAACAGAAATTGGGCTTAGGCTATGACAGAGCTCAAAAAAAGACTTTGAAAATCAAATGAGGGAGTTAGAAGAAAAACTGGGAAAAGAAAGGAGAGAGATGCAGGAAAAACATGAAAATGAAGTCAGCAGCTTAGTCAAGGAAATCCAAAAAAATGCTGAAGAAAATAGCATGCTAAAAACCAGCTTAGGTCAAATGGATAAAAAAGTTCAAAAAGTTATGGAGGAGAAGAATTCTTTAAAAAGCAAAATTGGCCAGATGGAAAAAGAGATAAGAAAACTCTCTGAGGAGAAGAAATCCTTCAGACAAAGAATAGAATTCAGGGTGATTGATGAATTTACCAGAAATCAGGAATCAATACTTCAAAACCAAAAAATGAAAAATTAGAAGAAAATGTGAAATATCTCATTGAAAAAACAACTGATATGGAAAACAGACTTAGGAAAGATAATTTAAAAATTATTGGAATACCTGAAAGTCATGATCAGGAAAAGATCCTTGACATCATTTTCAAAGAATTACTACAGGAAAATTGCCCTGATATTCTAGAAGCAGAGGGCAAAATAGAAATGGAGAGAATCCACCGATCCCCCCGAGAAGGAGATCCCAAAAAACCAACCCCTAGGAATATTATAGCCAAGTTCCAGAACTCCCAAGTCAAAGAGAAAACATTACAAGCAGCCAGAAGGACACAGTTCAAATATCATGGAGCTGCAGTCAGGATCACACAGGACTTAGCAGCAACTACATTGGAAGTTCGTAGAGCTTGGAATATAATATACCGGCAGGCAAAAGAGCTTAGAATGCAGCCAAGAATGAACTAGCCAGCAAGGCTGAATGTCCTCTTCCAGGGAAAAAGATAGACTTTCAATGAACCAGGGGAATTTCAAATGTTCCTGTTGGAATGGCCAGGGCTGAACAGAAGGTTTGATCTTCAGATATAGGACTCAGGTGAAGCCTAGAAATTGGGGGAGAAGGGGAAAATATGAGGGATTTAATGATGATGAACTGCATGTATTCCTGCATAGAAAAATGACACTGATAATACTCATATGAACCTTCTCAGTTAATAGAGCAGGTAGAGAGAGCTTTTATAGTTGAAGCACAGGAGAAAGCTGAATTTGAAGATAAAATATGGTGTAAAAATGGAGTCAATAGAAAAAAAGGGAAAAGTAATGGGAGAAAGAAAAAGGAGAGGGGGAATAGACCAAGATGTTTCATATAAGATTTTTCTTTATTACAATGAGCTATTGCAATGATATGGAAGTGGGGGAGGCAAGAGGGAATGAGGGAATCTTTGCTCTCATCAGAGGTAGCTAGGAGAGGAAACAGCAAATATACTCAATGGGGTATAGGCATCTGGAGTAAGAAGGAGGGGGGACAGGGGGATGGGGGGGACAGGGGGAAGGGGGGTTGATGTGAGTGATGGAGGAGAGGATGGACCATGGGGGGAGAGTGGTCAGATATAATACATTTTCTTTTTTACTTCTTGCAAGGGGCTGGGATTGGATGGCCTCTCCAGGACCACAGAGATGGGTGGGTGCTGCGCCTAAGGGGTGGTATGGGGGCTCAGGGCCTCTTGGCCCCAGGACCAGGGATCTGTCTGCTGAGTCAGTCAACGACCCTACAGCATAGTCAGAGTGAAAGGAGAGAGAAAATAGTGTACATGGTAGTGGAGAAATAAGAAAGGAGGGAGTTACCATCAGCAATGGCAATGGTGGAAAAATATGGAAGCAACTTTTGCGATGGACTTACCATAAAGAATGTGATCCACTCGTGACAGAGTTGTTGGTGTTGGAACAAAGACTCAAACACATTTTTTATTATTATTATTATTTTGGGGGGGTGCAGGGCAAATGGGGCTGGGTGTCCTGCCTGGAGACACATAACAGGGTGATTGTTGGTTGTCTGAGGCCAGATTTGGATCCGGGTTTTCCTGGCTCAAGGGCCAGTGCTCTGTCTGCCACCCAGCCACCCTTACTATTGTTACTATTTTATTTTATTTTGGGTCTTTTTTTTTTCTTTTTTTGGTTTTTGCAGAGAAGTGGGGTTCGGGTGGCTTGCATGTCACATGGCTGGGTGATTGTTTGGTCTATGGGGCCGGATGTGGGCTCGGGTGCCCATGGCTCCAGGGCTGGTGCTCCGTCCATTGCATCACCTGGCCATACCTACAATGATTACTATTATTTTTTTATTTTAATTTTTTTCTCTCCCCTTTACTTTATCACTCAAGCAAGTCTATATTTATGGGGGGAGGGGGCATTTTGTTTACTCTTAAACAAGAATATTTTATTAATGTAAAAATACATTATTTGTTCTTAATGTAAAAATACATTATTTGTTCAAAATGAGAATAAATATTAAAAAAAACACATTGTATTTGATTGCATTACATAAAATGGACTGAATCATTAAATTTCTACTATGTAGCCAGGTTGAAATGAGAAATACTGTAGAGGTGGTATCTGAAAGACATAGAGAAAATAGTGAATACACTTTATTCTTCAGAACCCTCAATTAAAAAATTCATAGCATGGGAGTTACACCTTCAAAGGGGAGTCTACTCCCTGGCACCATGGTAATAATGCTGAGTATTGAAATAAGGACCAGTAGGTTTTGAGGTCAGTGGCCTTAAAATTGTACTGACTAAGCATAGATTCTACTTCTCTCCTGTATAGCTTTCACTGAGGTCATGAGAAACATATAACAGAAACATAATGCAAATTCAGTCTTTGCTATTTTGAGTAAAAATGAGAGATTTTATGAACCATCAACCACAGAACTATATATTTGTTCCAGAAGATCCTTTCCCAATGCATGACATTCAGAATAATAACAGTAATAGTGAGAATTTATATAATGCATTACAATTTGCAAAGAGTAATACACATATTTTCTCATTTGATCCTTACAATAGTGCTAGGACATAGGTACTATTATTATCCTCCTTTTATAGATTAGAAAGCTGAGGTCCAGAAAGGAAAAGTGATTTGCACAGGGTTAAACAAAGGTCTGAAGCAAGATTTGAACTCTGATCTTCTTGAATTTACACAGATCTATTTTTTCTCTACTTAACTGCCTAACCCATTATAATACAAAAAGAAAAATTCATATATATATATATATCCAGGCAGCACCCTGCTGAATTGAAAGTGACTTTTCTAAAACTGTAACTCACAGCAAAGTCATAAGAACCCTCAAGCATTTGAATAGTAATTTTTGGACTTGAAAGAAGAAATCTGATCATCCCATCAAAAGTTCATGGTTTCAATATGAAAATGATCATCATATAAACATGTTCGAAGGGAATTAGAAGAATTATAAATTCAACTTATTCAATTTAATGAATATCAAATGTCTGCTGTGGGCAGCAGGGACATAAAATAGGTCAGCCTTTTGAAAAGTTTAGAAGGTAATAAGAATATGAGGGTGGTGGGTGGGGGTAGGAGTGAACAAAAAACTGAGATAATCTAATTATAACACAAGGACACATATAAAGAAGAGAGGTTCACAAAAACTGCTTGAGAAAAATCTGTGAGGGAAAGGTTACTTTCAGTTGAGAAAATAAGCATAGGGTAAGAGAGTTCAGAAAGACTTCATTTAGGGGCTGATATCTATCTGATTT